>NC_092873.1:174102544-174395044 GCF_028372415.1 Notamacropus eugenii | reverse complement strand
AATAAAGCATGATATAAAAGAGACAAATGTTGTTATTGGGTGCATATGATCTTTCTGATGATATGCCAAAGCTGTTGGTATTTTTTTACTATGGGATTCATCTCCTATATCTAAAAGAATTTGAAACAGTTGGCAAGATTAAGCCTGATGTAAAACAAGGAAATTTCACATTATGAGAGCATAACATTAAATTGTATCTCAGTGAAGGCATTTCCTCTGAGGTCAGAGAAAATATAGCCCAATTATTTCACTTTTTGTGACCTCAGTTAAAGGTCAGGACCTAGAGAATCTATATGAATGAATTGGCAACATAATGTGACTACTCTTACAGGCTACTTTCCACAGATCCTCACTGATGTTGATGAGCCAGGTTCCCAGATTGCACCTAACTATTTATCCTTTCAGCATTCTAGAGTTATAAATAGTGCTATAAGACTATCATGCATGAGCCCCCATCAGTGTGCTCACCATTGATACAAATTAGACACAGTTAATTAGCTTTTAGTTAGGAGAATATGATAAGATAGTAATAAGAACTGTTGGGGATGGAAGCTCAATTCCATGTGGACAGTCTCGGGCGGGTAAAGGTGGGAACTTCTAAATCTTAGAGTTCTCATGAGGCCCCCCAGAAAACAGCAGGGAATTGAGGAGTGAGACCGAGCTATCTCGTGTATTTCCGCCTCTTCCCGTGAGAAACGTGATGGGAGAGAGCTCTCCCCGCCCTCGAGATTGGCCCGGGTCTGGGCACACCTATTGTTATCTAACAGGCACGGTATTCAGGTGCAAACTACACGGCTGGAGAGCTTAATTAGGGTCAGGAAAGCCTGAAGGCGTTCTTAGCGCGGAGGGGCCCTGACAGGACAGAAGGCTCCGTTTTTCCTCTCTTCGCTCTCCCCTCCCCCTCTCTCCCCACTTACACTTCTACTTCCAATCTCTTACCGTAAGATCTTTGCCTCCTTGGGAGATTTCTCTCTCTCTCCTAAGGAAGAGCTCCCCCTGCACATGTAACCAGGACCCTGAATAAAGCCTAACCCTTGTTCGACTCCGGAAGGTCTCTTCTCTCATACGTTTATCCGGTTTGGCCAACCAAAGACCTGGGACAGGTAAGGTAAGACTCGGGTAGCCCTCAGGCCTCTAGGCCTGGCAAAGAACAATTGATATAAAACATCCCCCTCAATAGTATCACACACACACACACAGACACACACACACACACAGACACACACACGCACACTAGTATATACAGGGTCTAGGAGGAGTTTGGTTCCTTCCAGTTAAAAATGCAAGGGTCTGGCTTCTCAAATCTTCACAAAGATGACCTTTAAAAGCAAGTGCTGGAGGGATGCTGCTGTTGATATTTCCTTTTCTGATCTAAGTGGGCCCATTTATTTATTTTAATTTACTTATTTTAATAATCCGTTATATGTCATCTTATAATTGAACATAGTAACTCAAAGGAATTCCTCCTTCTTAACTTTATTAAATAGGTAGTTCATATCTAGTTTGTGCCTTTGACTCAACAGAGATATATAGGAATTGTTCACATCTGTTTATACTATTGATAGATTCTGTATCTTTCTTGGATGATAAAGATATCAGGATATCTTTCTACTAATCAGGGTTAGGGTTTAGGAAATACCTCTTACTATAGCACCAATTGTGTGTTTGCTTCCTTCATTCATTGCAAAAAATATATACAGAAGAATATATATATATATATGTACATATATGTATATGTAATATACTTATAGATGTCATATATACATACAATATATGTTATACACACATATACGTACACACATATATACATACACATATATAAATATATGACAGACTAATATACAGGTGCTTGACCACAGGTGCTTGATACTAAATTTAGATGAGATACTAACACTAGAATTTTAATGCTTATAGTCTGGAAAATGGATAAGGTACAAACAAAAATAACAATATATAATGTTTGACATGCATGATAAGTAAACAAATAGTTTTTAAAGTGTTATTCAAAGTCCAGAAAAGAAAAGCATTGATCATTACTGAAAGTAAGAGATGAGTTAGTTTGCTGAAAAAGGGGCAAAGGCGCGATATAGATTGGTGGACATATTATAGAAGACAAGTCATTTGAATTGGCCTTTACGGAATAGCAAATAGAGGCAATAAAAGGAATTCTGGACATAGGGAACTCTAAGGAATGAAGCCTGTTTAAGTGACCTGGAAGAAACAAGATTGAGTATACCATGGAGAATATGTTGGGGAGTAGCATGAGATAAAGTTGGAAAGATTGACTAGTATCAGATTGGAGAGGGTCTTGAATACTGCTAAAGGAGTATGAACTCTAAGTAATAAGTAATAAGGAAGCACCAAAATTGTTTTAAGCAGAATAATTATATGACAATATTTATGTACATGAAAGGTTGCTCTGGAATAAAGGCTATATGGAAAGAGTAAAGCAGTGGAAGTAAGAACCAGACTACAATTATACTCTGAGGGAGGTGATATGGGCTTCTTCTCAGGTTGTGTTAACGGAAAAAGAGACTCTGCATAAATAAGAATACAAAAGCCAGACTTGTATTCTAACCTAGACAAAATCCAACTAAGGTGGGAAATAGGCAGCAAAGAAAGCTTTCTAGGAGATATTTTCCTCAAAAAATTAAAAAAAAAATTTGAATCTCCTCAAGCACTTAAACAAGTGCATACTTGAGGCCTCAAAATTCCATAATGATGGGAGAAGAGCAAAGAGTTAGAAAAGCATATTGCCTGTTTGCTTTTGGAAACCTTATTATTCATGTTCAAAGAAAATATAGATACTTTCCCTCCCACCCTGACAAATACACTTCCTGTTTTTGGTACCTGAGGAATTCCCTGTATTAACTGGAAAACTTTTTTTCCTTCTAAAAGCTTTCTGGTCATAACTTTTATCTTAGTGGATCAAATCTGAATTCAGTTGAACATACAAATAAGTGACTTTTTAGCCCAGCACTTTCCTATATTTACACTCCTTCAAGCATTATTCCTGTAGGTGTGCTGGCATCGACTCTGAGTTAAATTTTCAATGGGGTATTTATGCACTGAAAATCAAGAAACAAAATCAGGGTTTATTTTTTGTTGATTGTCTAGACCCAAGAAAGTGATGGAGAAAATGTTAATAACGCACCTAAAATCTTAATGTCTATCATAGACATTTTCCCCTCTAGAAAGCCAGTTGTGAAATACTTAATAACAGTCCCCTTACCTATGTGGGATCATTATAGTAAATTGACTCTTTCAAAAATTCTATAAAATAAAAGTAAATGCTAACATACACCCAAAAACCTTTAAAAGCTTCTAAGCAGTATTTAGAAGTCCCATTGCTGTACTTAAAATTGAGGAAGTATGAGTACTCTTTCACATTTTTCTGGTGCCATAGGTTTGTATTAGACCTTATTAGATCATCTTGTCCAACCCCCTGTCTTTAGGATGAATCAATCTTAAGAAAACATAGGTACTGAGGAACATATTTTAACATTTATGCATGACTCACCATCTCTTCAGAAAAAAAATCATATTCTTCATAATTTGACTTGAAATAATAACCAGTCATTTTTATGGCATATTAATATTTCTACTGTGTTATTTAAACCAGTCATTTACAGCACCAGCATATGTGATATCCAAAGAAGTTAGATGTCCCATGAGTAGGACTAGAAGTTCTGAGGGTTTTTTCTATGGTTCCCGTTACTAAGGAAACCACATCCTTCATATCCATGTGTTCAACATGTCATTCTCATTTTCTTTCTGGTTCTGAGAGAGCCAACATTGATACTTGGCACCAAAGAAATTAAAAAGAAAAACACGAAACACCTAGCTAACTGTTTCTTTACAAAAACATTTTATATACTGGCTTAATTTACTTCTGGAATTCACAGATTTGATGTAAGATAGGAGAAACAAATGCCTATGGGTATCAATGTCTATGGCAGATTAAGAAATGCTATTTTAAACAGCAAAACCATAGTTGGTCAAACATCAGAGCCTATCATAATCCAGTCTGTTAATAGTAACTAAATTACAGTGACACAACTGTAAAGAATATAAATGGAAGAGGTCTTGATATCAATAAGTGCATAAAAACAAAGGAACAGCAAGTCAGAGTACGAATAAACTGATAAATTTTATAAATTTTTAATAATGCTTTTTATAAGATATCTAAATTTATATAAAATAAATACCTAATCAAAGACAGAAGGAAAGGTTCCATATATATCAAAAAATTCATAGGAGCATTTTTGTGATAGCAAAGAACGGGAAACAAAGTAGTTGCCCATCATTTGGGAAATGGCTAAACAAATTATGATGCATGAACATAATAGAATATCATTGTACCATAAGAAATGATACAACTAAACACCAGAGCCATTTTTACCATGAAAACTTTGATTACTAGAAGACATATCTAAAAGGAACACAAATAATTTATTCCTGTGTATTAAATACATTTTCTCTTCTCAGGGATTTTCCCTTCAGAAATACATTGTGTGTTAAAGAGGCTCTTTAGTTTAATGATACACATTTTGGGTTAGTTCAATGAAAATGAACATATTTGTCAAAGTAATTTTTCAATCAGTTCATTTATGCAATACCCTTGAAAATTTTAAAGTGGTACTCTGATGTGTCCATTTAATAAAAAAGCTTTTGTGCAATTCTTAGCCATGGGTTTGGGTTTGTATTATGAACAATGCTTGAAATGAGAGCTGATTGATTTAAAGACACAGGGCTTGTTTCAATGGGTTTCACTCTATGACTGCTTTTATTCTTCCAGGTTTTCATCTCTACATTTCAATAAATAATGAAATTCTCAGGCGTATAACTATTTTCTATTTTCAGCATGAATTTATTAAAAACCTTTCGGATCTCCTATTTCTGTGCAGGGGTCAGGAACAGTGTCAGCTTCAGCTTTGGATTTAACCTAACCCTCAACTTGCAGCAAGAGTAACTACTCAGGCTTGATCTTTTTCTCCTTCTCTTAAAGCCCCCTCCCCCATCAACCATGATCACCTGCTGGCTCTTTCCAGACATTGACTATAAAGACCGTGGCACAACTCAAGTTATTGAATATGGAGTGGAAAAAGGGCTCTGGTGTCACGCAGCAATGCTAATGTATGGACAAATGGTCCCAAAGTGAATTGCATTAGAGAGGACACTTCTCAATACAATATAAATATTGTAACATCATTTTAGCATCTTGGCAAGCTACTATTGAATGTAACCTTTCCTTTACAGAGAAAGGTTATTTAAAAGCTTATTCCTGCACAACTCCAATCAAAATATTTCTTTCTAGAGTCGAATTACGGTAGAATTTAAGAACAGCTCTTACCAGTGGAAGGATTCTTTTCTCCTTGATGGAAAGGTAAAATTGACCTACCAACTTAACTACAGGAAAGGACAGCGCACTCTGTTTTACATTTCATCAATAGGAAAAAAATGCAAAAGAGTGGTCATCACAATTCTTACCTTTGTCACCATAGAGCATTAGTAACTTTTAATTTTTATTATGCCTTGTAAAACAAATTTGGGGTGAATAAAAAAATAAGTTATAGCAGACAGATTTAATTAAGATATAAGAAAAGGGAGCTGAGGGTTTGGATTTAGTTCTGATTTCTCCCTTAATTTAGGGAAGAAAGCAATTTTAAGAAGTTCTTTAAAAGATAACCTTTACTTCAATATTTACCTACAATAATAGAGACTTATAAGGAACATTAATGAAAGAAAAAAAAAGAAACAATTAAGCCAAAGACCTGGATAGATATAACTTAGCATTCAAAGTATAAGCCTCTTCCAATGCGGACTCATGCTTTTTTTCATCTCATTGTATTTTCAATGTTCTCATAGCATGCTATGAAAAATTAGAGAGCCAGATGATTTATAATTTGCTTCTTATTCTCACATAAGGACACACAACTTTAGTTGATTAGAAACCATCCTACTTTAGTGTGAGATTCATTACAGAAAACTTCATTTCTGAAAAATCACTGATAACCCTTATGGCAAAAAGGACATTTAGAAGAAAAATATAAACTCCTTAAGGGCAAGGACTTGTTTACAGTTTTTAACCTCAGGCTCAAGTGCTACATAGTCAAGCACATAGTAGGTGATTGTTGATTGGTTAATGGTTTGATTCATTTAATACACCTATCTAATGTAATTTACTGCCATAAACAACTCTGGGTTACTCTCCTATCTTACCACCCATGAATCCTCAGATTAGCATCTCCAGCCCTTGTTGAACAACATAAAACCTAGCAAACAGATAAACAATCCTTTCTATAAACTATCTCAAGGTTACAGGTTCAGTATAGATCTGGAGTAAGGAAGATTAGAGTTCAAACCTGGTCTCAGATGCTTGCCAGCTTTGTGACCCTGGGCAGTTCACTTAGCTTTTCTCTACCATTGTTTTCTCATCTGCAAAATGGGGACACCAATGTAGCATCTACCTCCCAAGGTTGCTATGAGGATAAAAGCAAGATAATATTTGTAAATCATTACATAATTCTTAAAGTACTAAATGTTTATTATTATCATTATCATCACTATTATTTCCCTGAAGAGTACAAAGCACGATGCTAGGCACTGATAGCTTTGCTCCCAGAGTTTAAATATAGTAGGCGTCAAGTGAACATAGATTTTTATTCATAGAATAATTATGTGGATACCAATGTAAAGCCACTTCCTAGAAGCCTTGTTCCCAGAAGTACTACTAATCAACATGACACCATACGTAGATGTAGTGAACCTAAAGGTAAAACTATTGCTTTGATGCATGTCCATAATGAGAAATCATCTAAAACAGGGGTTGATAAGTTATGGACCCCAAATCCAACAATGTCTTTTTTTTTTATGACCTGAAAGCTAAGGGGGAAAAATACACACATGCACACACATGCACACACATGCACACATAGTAGAGCTTTATTGTATTTTTAAAATATAAAAACAAACATTTTTCACTCATGGACCTTATAAAAATAGCTAGCTAGTCTTCTTTAGCCCATGGTCATAGGGTGTCAATCACTGATCTAGAATATGTCATGCTAGTTCATCTCAGCAATACTTTTAGTAATTTTTTGATGACTTCCTTTCAAATTCCCTACAATAACTGATCCAACTATTTGTCACTCTCCACAAATTCCAAACTTCATCTCTATCCCTCACACTCAGTAAGCAGTCTCAATTCCATTTTTTACTAAGATTGTCTATCATTACTTTTTTTTTCAATTTTTGTAATTTTCCAGTCTTTTCTCTTAAACTACTTCTCAGTGAGAGATGACACTCCTCTTGGTGAAGATTAACTGCTTCAACTTATTCTTTCTGGTTTTCTATGGAACTCTACTCCACAATGGTTTTCCTCTTTTTTATTTCTTCAGTATTTCTCAGTCACCGCCTAGTAACATCCTACCCTCTCCAGTCTCTATGCTTTGGCTCATTTATTTCCCCATATGGTAATTCCCTCAGGATCCTCTCCCCTATCTGTAGCTATTGATATCTCTCCCTTCCTTTATGATCCAGTGGAGCATCCATAAAGCATCCCCTGATTTCCTTGTTTGGAACTCTGTCACTACACTCATCATGTGTGCCTATCTAATCTGTTTTACCAGATTATATACTTTTTGAGGGTATGGACTATTTATTCATTCATGTTGGTGACTTTACTACCTGATTTGGTGTTGTGCACATACAGTTGAACAAAATGTGAATTTTTAACGAACTGAATTTACTTTGAACAAATTTTGGACCTAGAAGGGAACTCAAATATCATGTAGGCAAAGGGCCATGCCAATGTATAAAATAATATATTTAATGATTTTTTTTACCATAACCAAAATCTACTATCAAAAGAAAAGGTACTATTTATACAAGTGACTCCAGTGCCAAATCAAAATCAAGTTTCACTTCAAATGATTTTTATACTCCAGTTGTCAGTATCTCTTTCCTTTCCATGACCGGAATTAGTTAGAAGAGATATTAGACATCTTCAAGGGGAATGCTATCAATTAAAGATGAGGACATGGGCCCACAAAAGTCAAGTGATTTATCCAAGGTTATCCAGATATTGTCTGAGAGGAGATCTAAACTCAAGTCTTCTGATTTTGAAATTGAGGACTCTGAATGACACTAAGTCTCCTCTGGTAGCTCATTACAATGTATATAAATTGGATAAATTCCAAATCAACAGAAACAAAAAGAATACCAACAATTAGAAATGGAATAATCAGGTACAAATGAGAATATTCCTTAAAATAACACAGAATAAATACAAAAAATGAAGTGGTTTATCTATAGGCACCTTACTTATTCTAGTAATCTAGAAATAAGGTATCATCAGTAAACTCTCTGAAAACTGGCATTTCATTAACCAGATCACAATATTAACAAGCTTTTCACTACATCTACAATGAAGTGATTTCTAGAAATCTGGGGCATTGCAGACCCTGAAATACCTCATGACTGGTCAAAAGGAGATTACATTTATTTTCATTGCAATTTTAATACAAAATAAATTTTAGTTGACCACACTTTGAAAATGAGTAAGCCATGATTGGCATATAAGTTAAACGTGAATTAAATGGAACACTTGATTAAATAAAGCATCATATTCTCCATGAAAAAGATAATAGGAATCTCACAGTAATCTGAAACAATGACTCAAATAGGAAATAAACAAAATTGTTTTTAAAAATCATTCCTGTTGATTCCAAGATGAGATAGGATTAATGAAGTAAAGTCGTGATTCAAATAATCATCCTAAATATCAGAGCAGGAGAATGTGAAGTACAAGCTATGCCACTCATACAACAGATATCATTTAAGTACTAATGACATGAGAAAAACAAGAATGTGGTTCCATAAACAAAAGAGAAAGAAGAAAAATAATTTCACATAGTCTCAAGGTGGAGAATGATGAGATGGACATTAGTATTAGTATGATTGAAAATAATCTGGAGTTCATAGCGAAACATATATTAACTCTGTAGTGGAAAGAACACTGGGTTGGAAGTCAAAGGACTTGGCTTCTATTCCCAACCTTGCCATTAATTTGCTCTGTGAATTCACAAGTCACTTAAACATTCTAGTCCTAAGATTTCTTGTCTATAGAACAAGTGGCTATAGTTCTTTTTAAAAAAAAAAATACAATTATACTGAGATATAACGTACCTATCAGAAAAGCAAAAAGTGATCATCAACCATTATGTTCTTTATCTTTGGATAAATACAGTGCAAAATCTCAGATTTCAAGAAGTATATGTGGGGGAAATAATGAGTCTAAAGAAAAATAACAGTGATCAAGGAAGTTAAAAGTGAGGGGTTTTTTTGAGCTCTGCTGATTTTTAGATCATAAGAAATCTTGTCTAGTAGTTCTTGAGTAAGACTTTTTTCCCCAAAATCTCATTGACTGATATATATATATATACACACATACATACATAAAACAAAGACTCAGACTCAACAGTATATTTACTACATCAATACTTCTTAAAGTTTGGTGTAGATTTATTTTTCACAGCAATAACCAGATATGGGAGGGGGAGTTTGTTTTGTTTGTTCTGTTTTGTATTTTGTTTTACATTTTAGGAACTGCAGAGAGAAACTGCTGTGAAGTTCACCTCACCAAGTAGAATCTCTCTTTTCTCCCTCCCATCTAAATAATAGTGAAAAATAATTAACAGTTCTATCACTTGGCTGTCAGAAATAGAATACTTTCCTACGGAACAAAAGGGTTTCTCAGGTAAAAGTAACTTTCTCCTTTACCAATTCCTCCTGAAGTGAAGGCCTTGAGGTCAAAGTGCTGTCATTTAATTTGTATTTTCAGCACCATCCAAAAATTACCTTTTTTTGTTCAATTGCCACCCACACACTGATGCTTCTTTTCCCCCTTTATTTTTGTGCTCCCAGATTCTTAAAGTGCTGCTTTGACAGCTAAAGATGTGCAAAGCAGCCCAGAGGACGTCTAAGTATCCTACTTCCAGAAACAGGGGTTTTAATATAAACGTGCCAAAATTTAATGGAACATCACTAATTATATGTTGTATCTGAGGAAAATGCTCCTAAATGATGCATTTCTAACAAATGCCTGGGTACAATGGTGATATACTCACTAGCAGTGAATGGATATAACTCAAAAGTAAACTTAATTTCAATAATTTCGAAGAAAGCGTTTTAATATCTGCTCCATACTTCTCTCTTATGCCTTTGTTGGAGTCTGATCAGAAATTGCATTCTCTTTTCCTTCTCTTCTCAGTTCCATATATTCTAATATGTCAGTGAGTTTTTTTCTAGCATACATCATTCCCTTGAAGCCTGAAGTACTCATATTAAAAAAAAAAAAAAAGATTGCTTGCAGGCACGCAGATGACTTCAAATATTTCTGTACTTCACAGTGAATTGCTCATTCACCTGAGTGTTTAACTGTGTCAATGTGCTCAACATTATCATATTTAATTGAATAGTTCAACAAGATAATATGCCAGTGCACACATCATCCTGAGAAACTGTTCAATGCATTATTGGCTCACAATAAATAAGGCAACTCTCACATGCAACAATGACAAAGGAAGGGGAAATCATTATATGAAAAAGAAAGTGGTAGAGAGGGAGAAGGAGAGAGAGAGACCCTCCAAGGGAGAAGGGAAAAACAAGAAAGGATAAGGAAGACATTTCTAAAGGCTGATAACATCAATTCTAGCACCTTATCTTCCTTAACAAAACCAAGATGAGGCCAAAGTGGTGATGAAAAAGGTGTTTGAATATCACGAACATGTTGAATAACTATAGTAGCCAACCCTGTAACTGAGAAGTAAAGGTAGCTTAGACTTGCATTGTACAAAATGATATGGAAAGCTGGAGGAGAGAACAAGGCATCGGTCATTCCATTCAATGGACGTCCACTGAATTATCTGGAGAGGTCACTAACTTCCTTTCAAAGAGTGGCCAAGAGCATCCAAGACATCAGCTGGGGTATAATTGCTTTCTGTTCTATCTTGATAATTCTGAAGGTTTGGGATGCTTTCCCTACTCACATGTATTACATGGCAGATATCACCCAATCTTAGTGTCTAGATGTTCTCTGGTGCCACTGGGAAAGAATATTCAGGGTTGGGTTTTGTTTTGGTTTTTTCTCCCTCCATTACGTTTATGAACAATTTGGTTCCAAGTATGTATAAGCTTTGTTTACACACTAAAATAGCCTCATTTTTCTAATGCAGATTTCAGGGTTTACAGATTAGGAAATGCCTTTCTTCTGGCAAATAGCCAGCTTTTCTCCCAACCAAGTAACAAACCACATTACATTTTAGTTATTTTTCAGTAATATATCAGGAAATGATCTGATCTGTTCTACTAATTCTCTGATTGGTGACATGAGACACTAGCCTCCTCCATCAGTGTTTCAAACTAGATAACTAACTACAAAGACTCAAATTTACATTCTTTGAGTTAAAAGAATACTGCTTCTCATGTTTTAGGCACTCGTTAAATATTATTAGATCAGAGAGTATCAATACTATTTCTGTCTCTGTGATTTCTAAAACAGGGACCCAATTTTTGCAAGGTCTTCATGATTTCCAAATTCAAAGATTCATAGCAAAGGGACCCAGAAGAAAAGGAAAAGAAGTACCAAAGAGTCTGATACAACGCTGCTATTAACATCACTGACATTAACTATGAAGTTGGAAATAAAATGCTAGGTATATGTAGGAAATTATCAATATCACTACCTCAGCAAAAGATATGACATATAGAACTGACTACAGAAAAAATCAGAGGGAGGAAGATTTAGATTTAGATTAATTTGAACCTGTCTCCTGACATGAAATCTAGTGCTCTTGCTACTATACCATATTGCCTTTACAAAGTCATGAGTCACACATAAAAAATATTTATATGGTTACACCTGGTGGGGTGATGTAATGACTTAACCATGATAACTGAAATTCATATAGTGTTTTAAGTCTGCAAAATTCTGTGAGTACATTTAAGTCTGCAAAATTCATCTGAATGTTGCAATATCTCTGCATGGTAGGTTTTACCAGTATTGTCATTCCCATTTTATAAATGAGTAAATTGAAATTCAGAGAGGTTTGGTGGCTTACCCAAGGTCACACAGCTAGTAACTCAGCACTAGTATTTGAACCTAGAAAATCCTTTTTCTTAAATCCAGTACTCTATCCACAGTGTCTTGTGACTAGATTATAATTTCCATGAGGTCAGAGGCCATGTTTTATTCAACCTTAATTAATTTCAATAATTTCAATTAATTTAACTAAATAAACCTCAGCACTGTGCACATAGCAGATGCTCAATAAGTGTATATTGAATTGAAATCAAGACAGAGACTGAAGGAGCTGATTGAACTAGTCATTGCCAATTTTAACGTTTTAGTCAGGGAGTTATGAGATTTCTGGCTGAGGGCATTTGGTTCTCTAAGGCTACATTGCAAGACTTTGAAGAAGACTTTTATATTTCTATTCCCTTGTAATACTCACTTAAATTTGTCCTGCCCATATCTCTTGCTGTGGTTGCACTATATGAATATTTAGTTGTAGACTTCTTTCCTACTATTTATTTCCCTCCCCTCTTCCTGATCCTCTATATTTTCTCTGAAGTATCACCAAATGGAGATTGATCAAACTTTGCTTCAAGTTTACATATGTATTTAGAATTAAAATACTTTCTTCCCTTGCTGCAGTTTAATCTGACTACAATTTAATCCACTCCTAGTTTTGTGTTTGCTGAGCAAATTGTTCAGATGAAACTGGCGCATTCTGAGAACTGCACTGTACTTCACTAATTCTATCAACAAGGCAGCCAGACTGATAAAAAACAAAAACAAACAAAAAGCCCTCACTGTCTATAATATATATTATTATCACCTGACATCATCAGTGATTTCAGGAGATGCATTAACTGACATGGTTATTTACTTAGGCAGTTCATTAAAGTGATTTTTCACTAGAAAAATAAAAATGCTTATCTAATTTTAGAAATTAGGAGGCAGCTATATGACTCAGTGGATAGAGCTCTGGGCCTGGAATCAGGAAGACCTGAGTTCAAAATCAGTCTCAGACACTTATTAGCTGTGTGACCCTGAGCAAGACGCTTAACCTATTTGCCTTCATCCACTGGAGAAGGAAATGGCAAACCATTCCAGTATCTTTGCCAAGGAAACCCCAGGGACAGTATGGTCCATGGGATCATGAAGAATTGGACATGAGCAAACAACAATTTTAGAAATTGCCCAAACACTCATGAAGAGATTATGGTAAAAGGACATATATATACCTATGCATATATATTTATATATGCATAGGTACATAATATGTGTACAAATATACATAGCTTGCAATAGCATTTATATAGTGCATTAAGGTTTGCTACTTTTAGCCTCTCAGGGTCATGTGAGGCACTGATATGTTAAGTAGGTTACATCTGTGGCAGAGGTGAAATCTTCCTGACTACACACACACACGTGCGCACACACACACACACACACACACACAATGTGTATATGCAAGTCTACATCTATAAATGCTATATATTTCTTTCTACATATCTCTTTTTATACCTATGTCTATCAATATCATCTCAATCCATATCTATCTCTCTATTTATAGGTATACCTACATTTTTCTACATATACACATGTAAACCCTTGGAATAATCAGTTGAAATGGAAAGCAGTCCAAAACATGAACCTGCCTTTTTTTTTTTTTTACTTTGAATTCATTTACTTTTGGTTAGGATTAAAATCTTTAAGCAGTGACCACAGAGCAAAGGAACGATCAGAAGGCCTTGCAAGAGGAAAAATTCAGTTAAGCCGCTTGGCTTCAGATATCTTTTCCTCACTGACACCTTTATGCTTTTGCAATTCTTACTTCTAGGCTCTTATAACAGATTCCTTCTCATCACAATTTTCTGGAAATATCTCCCATTCCATGAACCTCTTTGTGATTCCTGTTAGTCACAACTGTAATTCCTGCTGTGAAGCCCCACTACCTTCAGCATCTCCTTATGATGCCTTCTTCCTTCACCACTTCCATCAAACCAGTATTTATTGGTCTTCTATTATGAGATGGAGCTGAGCACTATAGGACAGAACAGTAAAACTAGCCAGTAGGGAGATTACAGTTGAGCTGCGAATATAGACTGTGCACACAGGAAGCAAACGATGAAATAGGTTGGCATCCTCCTGGTAAAGAGGGAGGGAGCTATTCACATGGAATATTGTACATGCAATCAAATATGTCCTGGACTGTTACTGGGTTGTTGTTTTTTGAGGAAAATTAATAATGACAACTTTATTGTCCCCATCTTTGTATCTTTATTTTGCTTAACTGTTGTTGTCAGTTACAAGGGAAAATTCAGTGGGGATGGGATAGGAGCACGTGGGTCATTGGGAAATGACCATTGTACAAAAAAAATCATCAATAAATGTATTTTAAAGAATATATTTTTAATGCCAATACAATGAAAGAGTGTTGTGTGTTAATTTTAATTTAAAATAGTATACACAATTACCTGTATCAAACAGTCCCAGCACTTACTATACCTCCTAATGTATTTTTTATGTAATATTGAAGTTGAAGGAACTTGAGATATTTATCCTGGAGAATAGAAGACGCAGGGGAAACCCAGTAGTTGTTTTCAAATATTTGAAGCTATACTGTATAGATGAAGGATTACACTTGATCAATTTGGCCCCAGAAGTTGGAACTTACTTCTGTTTGGACTGAGGAAAAGAAAAAAGAAAAGAAAAAAAAACATTAAAGCCTCCTAACAATTAGAGTTGTACAGAAGTGGAATGACTGGCCTATTTCTGGAGGTGGTAACTTTCCCCTGTAATAGAAGTCTTCAGGCAGAAGCTGGGCCAACACTTGGCAAATATGTTATATGAGACATTTCTTTCAGGTAGAACTTATATTAAATGACTCTCAAGTTCTGTGATTCTTCATTTTTAAAATGTTAACCGTTTGAATTTTAATAGAAAAAACTCTTTATGATAAATACTTATTAATTATCTGTCATGTTCAAGGCATTTTGCAAAGTTTAGGCACAAAAATAAAACCTATGGAAAAATTTAATGGTGTCTTAGAAATACTGTACTTAGAGAATGTCTTTAATACTCTTAGAGAATACATAATAAAGTACTAATCCCACTGTTTAGTTAATAACTATGAAAATGAGGGAAAACTGGGTCTATTTCCAAAGATGATTAGGGAAAAAGGAAAAGAACTTATACGCTCTAAAATGTTTATAGCAGCACTCATTGTGGTAGTAAAGAATTGGAAATTGCAGGGATACCCATCAACAGGGAAATGGCTGAACAAGTTGTGGTATATGATTGCGATGGAATACTGCTGTACTATAAGAAATGATGAGCTCAGTGATCTTAGAAACATGGAGAACTTGCATAAAATAATGAAGAGCAAAATGAGAAGAACCAATAGAAAACTGACATAGTAACAGCAATATTGTTTTAAAAAGTATGTTGAGCAACAAGTCACTTTGACCCAAATTAACTATAAAGGACTTATGATGAAATATGCTATTTGCATCCAGAGAAAGAATTGATAAATAGAAGTGTATATGTGTGTGTGTGCGTGTGTGTGTGTACATTTGTGTATAATGGTAACCACCTCCAGAGTGGGAAGGCGTAGAAGAAAAAGGGGAAAGAAAGAAATTTACATGATAAGTTTATTATATATTTAAAAGAAATAGCAAGTTGTATGTAACAGTTTCACTTGCAATTTCACTTGCCATCATGGTTTTTATTCCAGTATGTTACAGAAATGTTTGTTTTATTCCACAAATTAAAAAATGAATGAATGAACAAATAAATAGAAATAAGAAAGGAAAAAAGGGGTAGATGCAAGTTTAGCACTCCTAATGAAGGGTTCAGGGTATGTCACAAGTCATCCAATAAGAGAAGACCTAGACCATATATTATGTGACTTGTTTGTCCCAGTTTCTCAGTGTTCATAGAACTCCCTGCAGTAAATCAGTCGTGATCTAGTTCCTGCATGTTTGGCCTTAGTGGTTTCAGAAGCATGATAAATCCTTTAAAAAATTTTTTTTTAATATATAGTTTTAAACCCGTGTTCAACTAGAGTTTAGAATATGAGAAACACTTAAGTTCTTGTTCTTTACAATCATTCATAAATGTAATCTCTTCCTCTTCACAACCCCCATAGTATTCCATGTCTTTCTTATTGCACATTCACTTTCTATCTTGTGTTATGATTACTTTTGCATAATTCTTACCTCTACTTGTGAAATTCAGGCCATGTATATAAGCATAGTTATTAAGCTCATAGATTCATGGGGACTCTAATGCAAATGAAAAATAACTGTATTTCAACATGCTTGTTTCTAGAGTGGGTTGACTGGAAGGGCACCACTATCCTCCCAGGTACTCAGGCTTAAAACCTAGGTATCATGTATTTTCTTCAGTATCTGTCTCTGTCTCTGTCTCTCTGTCTCTCTGTCTCTCTGTCTCTGTCTCTCTCTGTCTCTCTCTGTCTCTCTTCTCTCTCTCTCTCTCTCTCTCTCTCTCTCTCTCTCTCTCTCTCACACACACACACACACACACACACACATGCACGCACGCACGCACATGCACATGCACACACAATCTGTTACCAAGCCCTATAAGTTCTATTTTTATAAAATCTATAATGATTGACTCAAATCTGACACTGCTACCACCCTGCTGTAGACCCTCACCAACCTACACTTAAACTATTGCAAAATCCTGCTGACAGGTCTTCCTGCTTCATCTCTTTCCCCACTCTAGTCTGTCCTCTATTCAGTTGTTGATGAGACCTTCCTAAAGCTCAGGGCTGACCATTTCACCCACCTACTCACTACAGTTAGTCATTCTGTATTACTTCCAAGATCAAATACAAAATCCTCTGGTTTTCAAAGTCCTTTATAACTTGACCCTTTTCTACTTTGACTTTCTTTTTGCACCTTATTCCCTTCCATTAAGATCCAGTGACAATGACCTCTTTCATGTGCCTCTCACATTACATTCTATCTTCATATCCTGTGCATTTTTACTCTCTATACCTGATGCCTAGAATGCTCCCCCTCCTTCCCTCCCACTCAGCATCCCTCAAGTCTCAAGTAAATTTCCATCTTCCACCTCTCAATTCTAGGGCAGTCTTTGTTGATTATTTCCACAAATATATATAAATACACACACATAATGGGCATGCATGTATGTATTCACATATATTTTTAGCAAAATCAGACACATTTGTCTGTTCCCACTGAGGCCAAACACAGACAGACAGAGAGACAGAGAGACAGACGGACAGACGGATGGACGGACCGGACAGATAGATAGATAGATAGATAGATAGATAGATAGATAGATAGATAGATAGATAGATAGATAGACAGATGATAGATAGATTTGCCTCAAAAGGAGATTACCTTTTCATGTGAGCCAGGAGCAAAAGAGGACAATATAGCAAAAAATATTGTATGAATGAGATGAGAGAATGGCATACTCATGAAAGCATCCAGATCCCCAACCTTTCAGGTCCAGGAGCAAGTACAAATGGTGACTCTGTCACATAGTAAGATGTATACTCCAGTTAAGAGCCCATGACTCTTGGTATTTGTCTTTATATCTGATTGTTATTACTCATCAGATTAACAAGAACTAAGTGGGAAGCTTTCCCACGTTAGCGGTAGTCATTCAGATAACAGCTAGACTGCAAACCAACTCCCCCCCACGCACACACACACAAGTGCATTATGGTTAGAAATTTTACTAAACTGATTACTATCAGGAAGGCACTTCATATTTTGCATATTTGACTTATATGAAGATAACTAAGCCTGTTATTGGGTGGCATCTAGGAACTTCCTCTTATGTACACAGTTCAATGGAATTACTTATGTTAACTAGGGTGCTACCAATAGGCCAATCTGCATAGCAATCTGTTTAGGAGATGGTACTTGGAGCATAAATGAGGAAATCTTAGAACCAAAATTTGAAGGGAAAGGAGGAAAATGTTCATTGATAAAAGCAGTTTATGATATTTGAAATATTCTCAACAACAAGAGTACAGAAGTCTGATATCTAGGAGAAATCTCTATCTGTTATGCTTCATGTTGATGCTACATCCTTAAGCTCCCCAGTTTCCTCTGGGTTTGAATAATCAAACATTGTCAGTTTATTAAATTCATAAAAAATGTAATTCTGTTTTTGTTGGATTGGGATAGTTTGGGACATATAAAAAAGAAGCTTTTATTATTAAAGTGGTTTGCTTCCTATACAATGATGCAGTCTACTTTACCAAATCTAGGAAATGAAATGTCAATGATTCCATGATGTCTACCTCAATCTTGGAGTCAAATTTCAAGATATGATCACTAGAATAGGTTACTAAACAAGTAAATTTCTACCTCTAAAGAGATTTAATTTCTATTAAAAATTCAAATTAATTTTCCAGCTGCCATTCATTCAATTTTTGTGAAGGGATTATGAATAGTATGGTATAGAAATCCACAAACACAAAAAAATAAGTATCATGTTATCCCTTTCCCTTCTGGTTGTGTTTTTTTTTAAGTCTAGGATTTGCCTAGCCTAGACTCTTCAGAACTGAAGTAATTTCAAATGTCCACCAATACTTTAATACACGTATGCTGTGTTTCCAGCTTTGACCTAAAAAAAAGTGGACATTTGACATAGTTATTTGCATTACAACATGATTAAGCATTAAATAAGGACTTACTTGTTTTCGTTTTATTTACATTTTGGTTTTTCTTTTGGAAAACTTTTTAAATTGTACTCATTTTTTTTCCTTTTAATATGCCACACCACATAAACTTTGATACATTCTCAAAAGAACACAAAACTACTTGCTGTCATAATGAATTATTTGCTAAACAAAATTGGAGTATTTATTTAGACATTAAATCAGTCTTTCCCCAATGCAATGAAAATTCAATTACATTTAAATGAACAATTTAGGTGACCCTTTTTTATCACTACATCTTAAGT
The DNA here is from genome assembly GCF_028372415.1 of Notamacropus eugenii. NCBI lineage: Eukaryota > Metazoa > Chordata > Mammalia > Diprotodontia > Macropodidae > Notamacropus > Notamacropus eugenii. Next base: position 174,375,999 of record NC_092873.1, on the reverse strand, counting down.
AGGAATATATGAAGACCTTAAAAGAACATAAGCCTTACAAAATTGGAAGACTCTACATTTTATAGTAATTATCTTGGACACATTTTAAATTAATGACTCAGCCAACAAATATCTATTAAGCTCCTCTTAGGTAGAAGGCACTTTACTAAAGAAACACACAATCTTTGCCTTCAAGAAACAAATTCTGACAGGGGAAAAAGTATAGGTATACAGAAAACAAATTAGAGAACAGATACAAAGTAATGGGAATGGGGACAGGGTATGAAGGAACTGGCAGCTATGGGAAATAGGAAAGGCTTCATAAAAAGTAACACTTGAGCTGAGTAGTAAAAAAATCCAGGATTCCAAGAGACAGGGGTAAAGAAAAGAATGCATTCTGGGCATGGAGGATAGTTATGTAAAGTCATGTTGATGAGAGACAGGGTGTCGTACATAAGGAATATTAAGAAGTTCAATTTGGCTAGATTAAAGCTTCATAGAGGAGAGTAAAAGGTCCAGAAACACAGGGTGGGATCAATGTTGGAGCACTGGTTTATTCGATGTACTGTTGTTTAAGACTGTGACAATATATAGAAATGCAGATTATTTATGTGGGTTTATTTTGTAACTTGCAATTTCAATTAGTTTTTTACTTGATTTTCTAGGATTTTCTAAGTATATCATCATATCATCTGTAGATAGTGATAACTTAGTTTCTTCTTTGCCCATTCTAATTCCTTCAACTTCTTTTTCTTCTCTTATGGCTAAAACTAACATTTCCAGTACCGTATTGAATAACAATGGTGATTATGGACATCCTTGTTTCACCCTTGATCTTACTGGAAATGCATTTAGCTTATCCCCATTGTATATAATGCTTGCTGATGGTTTTAGGTAGATACTGCATATAATTTTAAGGAAGGATCCATTTATTCCTATGCTCTCCAGTGCTTTGGACAGAAACAGTGTTGGATTTTGTCAACAGCTTTTTCTGTATCTATTGAGATAATTGTATGGTTTCTGTTAGTTCTGTTGTTGATATCATCAATAATGCTAATAGTTTTCCCAATACTGAACAGTCCTGCATTCCTGGTATAAATCCTACCTGATCATAATGTATTATTCTTGTAATAAGTTGCTATTCTTTTTGCTAATACCTTATTTAAAATTTTGGCATCTATATTCATTAGAGAAATTGGTCTATAATTTTCTTTCTCTGTTTTGGCTCTTCCTGATTTAGGTATCAGAACAATATTTGTATCATAAAAAGAATTTGGTAGGAATTCTTCTTAGCCAATTTTCCCAAATACTCTGAACAGTACTGAATGAACTGTTCTTTAAAAGTTTGGTAAAATTCACATGTAAATCCATTTGGCCCTGGAGAGTTTTCCCTAGGGAATTCAATTTCCTTTTCTGAGATAGGGTTATTTAAGTATTTAATTATCTCTTCTATTAATCTGGGCAATTTATATTTTTTTAAAATATTCATCCATTTCACGTGTTATGTTTTGTTTTGGTTTGGTTTTTCTCATGGTTTCTCCCATTCATTTTAATTCTTCTGTGCAACATGACTAATGTGAAAAATGTGTTTAATAAGAATGTATGTGTAGAACCCATATAAGATTGCATGCCATCTTGGAGGGGGAGGGAGGAGGAGAATATTTAAGCCTTATGGAAGTGATTGTTGAAACTGAAAACAAATACATTAATTAATTGAAATTAAAAATCAATGAAAAAGAGACTGTGACAACAAAACATCAAAATGATGCTTTATTGTATACAAAAAATATAACAGCAAAAACAATATTTATGTATGGAAGTAGAAAACTTGTTGAAGTATATTACTGCTATTAAATCCAATTATTTTTGAAGCATTTTTTTTAAAGAGCCATGCACAGGAGTAATAGGGAACCCTTGATATTTATTGAGTACCAGAGTAACATGGTAAGACTTGTACATTAGGAAAATTACCTTGTGGCAGTAATTTTGGAGACGGTATGAAGTTGGGAGACATTCACAGCAAGAAGAAAAGTAAGAAGGCTATTGCATTTGTCTAGGACAGTGGTAAGGAGCACTAAACTTGACTAGTGGTTATGCAATTAGTGAGAAAGAGATGTTATGGAAGAAAAAATGACAAAATCGAGCTTCCTATACCAATAATTAATGTCTTCATCAGACACTGATATAGAAATTGCAATGAGAAAAAAATCAATAACATTGGCCCCCTCCCCAAATCTACTATAGCATAAACTATGATCATAGAGAAGTTAACTTTGCTCTTGTAACTTCATATGCACAATAGTAATTATAAGATTCAGTGTGTGGCTTTCAAAAAGTCAAACAGTAAAAGATGGGAAACATTTCTTGCGAATGCTTATGACAATGACACATCAAACTATATTGTTTGGACCCTCCCTAAGCATTTCAATAAAAGGTGAGCTGTCAAGTGGGGAATAAAACTCTCAGTGAGATTGACATAATCATTGTCAAAAAGCTAATCATATCACACAATCCATATATATACTATGATCATAAAAAAAAAAGATTATTTACTTTGAAAATGATTATAAAGGTACCAGAGAACTTCAGTTAAGAGGCTAAAGGAAATCTCTTAGTCTCCAACCTTGCCCTCTAAATATTGACAGAAAATGTATATTTTAATGGGAGAATCATTGGCTTAGTTGTCAAAGTTGGCTTAGTTGATTTGGGTTCAGTTTTAACCTAGGTCCTGATATTGATGATACTTAGGTTATAAATCAATTTATGAGCATTTATTTAATTACATGCTCTGAGCTGATGATACAAAGACAATAATACAAGTTACATGTTCTTAAAGAACTTTCATTCTATTAAAGGAATAACATAGGCAATCAATTAACAAACAAGTGCTTTTTAAAATACTTGTAATGTATCAGGCACTGTGCTAAGATGCAGGGAAAAAAAACAAATCAAAAGCTGTGTCTGCCCTATAATCTGATGGAGGTGAATGTGAGTCTCTCTCTCTCTATCTCGATATATTTAGGCATGCAAATATCTAGGTATATCTATATATAGATTATATGTCTATATAGAGAGATATCAATAAATACTCATTCTAGTATTGTTATTAATTATTAAAAGCAAATATACAATTGCTAATTAATATTAAATATCAATTGACTTTTTGAAAACAGCACAGTAAATTTTATAGTATATCTATATTCTATAGATCTATTGATATACATAAAGATTATATATGTGTAGAAATATATGTGTATCTAAACACATATATTAAATTGGTATATCCATAAGAAATACAGATTATTTATTCTGTACAGAAATAAGTATATAAAAATCCAGGATAAACAAAAGGTTATTGGAGGGGGCGTGCATTAGCAATTGAGATGATCAGGAAAATATTCATGTAAAAGGTTGTATATGACCAAAGTTTTGAAGGAAACAAAAGATGATAAAATGTACAGGTAAGGATGAAGTGCATTTGGGACCATTACACTTAAGTTATCTTGAACTCAGTTTCCTCATTTATAAAACAAAGGGATTGAATGATATGGTCTCTAAATCCTATGAGTTGCTTATAACTGAATGTCACTACTCCATGACAATAATTCACAAAAATATCAGGTCAATTAATATTTGAAGTGATCCAATCAAGGTCATGCAGGCTGAGGGTATGATACCAAAACATCCAACTGATGTTTTTCTACATACAAATAAATATACAGCAAAAACAAATGTTTGCATAGGAACATAAAAAATTATGCTGAAGTGCCTCAGTGTTTCTAAATATACAAATATTTGTTACTACAGACATATTCAATTCAATTCCTGGAGAGTATATCCATGGGGTGCTTTGTAGACAGATATTTGGAAACACTCCAAAGATTTTTGCTTTTCTCCAGGATGTTTGAGCTGCAAAGACAGAACTAGTCCATTACCATGCCAGCATTTTCCCAGGAAGGGCATACCTGGGTTTAAGCATCTGAGGGATTCTTTCAGCTATTACAAGAATCAGAGAGCATCTTTTTAATATATTGCATCTTTATGGGACCAAATCATTTTCCATGGTGAAAACTAGTCTTTCTTCTTTAAGGAATCAAGAATGTTATGCTCTGTGGGTTATAGGAATGGCTCAGGAAGCCCTAGCTGAATGGGGACCCAGCTAGGTGGGTAACTCCGTTCATCTTCTCTCTCAACCTCTCCCTGTCCTTTTCCTCTCCAAAAGAAGGTAAATTTTGATGGCCAGAAGCTGCCTAGTTAATTTGGGGTTTACTGGCTAGATTTCCTTCCTTCCTTTTTCTTTCTTTCTCTTTATTTTCCTTCTTTCCTTCCTTCCTTCCTTCCTTCCTTCCTTCCTTCCTTCCTTCCTTCCTTCCTTCCTTCCTTCCTTCCTCCCTTCCTTCCTTCCTTCCTCCCTTCCTTCCTTCCTTCCTTTCCTGTCTTCCCTAAAACCTTACACTCAGCGCACTCTGAAGCCTGTACATTCAACAACAATAGGTCCCTGCCCAAGCTCTACTCAATGGCTGTTTTTGCACGCTTTTGCCTTACATTCAATGTCAATAGTAACTGTTTCTCTTCAAAATAACAACCCTGAGGCTCCTACTCCTCCCAGCATGATTTATTTGTCTATTTCTTTTTTTCTTTCCGATTTAAAGGGGCCATCCCCTGACTACTTTTTAAAGAGACCTATTCACTGAATAGGCATTACCTCACTTTAAGTGAGTACCTGAAAAGGCCTTTAGCCTAAAAGGCCAAGGACTTCCATGGCATCGTGGGCCTTCTCCAGTCATCCTGATGAATATCTGGTCACTGGATCCAGATGGCTCAGAAGAAGAAAGTGAGACTGGTGACCTTGCACAGCTCTCCCTCACTCAAAACAAAGTCAAGTGCAAGTCATGTCATCCTTTCTCTAGTGTCACGGTCCTCTTTGAAAACGAAGGATCAACACAACAACCCAATACTTTGCTTTTCTTTTACTACTGAATTTCCTCCACCTAATATCTCATGCTTAGGTAGTTTCTTAAAGTTTCCAAAGTTCTTTCCCCACAATAACCTTGCAAAGTAGAAGAGACAAGTAAAAGAAGCAGCATGGCATCATTGATAGCATCATTTGGCATCAGGAAAACCTGGGTTTGATCCTATCTTACCCATGTACTTTCCATGTGACCTTGGGCAAGACACTCCACTTTACCCAGCCTCGGGGTTTTTTTTTTTTAACCGTTAAACTGAGGAATAACAATTACACTAACTTTAGAGGTCTAGTGTGAAGATCAAATGAGATGCATGGAAAGGACATTGCAAACATCACAGCACTATATAAATGGGGGCTATTATTATCTCTGATTTATAGAACCACCCCTACCATCCCCCCACCTTAAAACAAATGTAGAAACACAACTCCAGTCTTCATGACATGGAGGAGAGGGTTGTTGTATAATAAATTCATTTAACTTCCCTAGGCCTCAGTTCTCTCCTCTGTTAAATGAAGGAGTTTGATTTGAAAGCCCACGATCCTCAGACCTCTTCAACATTTGAACAGCTGCCCATATTGCTTATATACAGCTGGAACTATAAGCCTCTTGAAGGCAGGACCAAATCTCAATTTTCTTAATAGACTATCACAGTGTTTATATATAATACCTAATATGAGTATGAATATGAGAATAGCTAATATATTATTATGGTAAATCTAATACCCCATATGCCTAGTAACTGTGAATTCATGTTTGTGTCTACCTATATATTATTGAACGTTATCTTTTGAACCAATAAACTTCAATGTCAAGTCAGCACAGATGATACCTATGCCTGCTTCCAGTCCCCATGGACCTTATGATGGCTTTCGCTGTGCTGTATAACTGCCTTTGTGACATTCAGGCTTGGATGGCATCCAAGTTTTAAAACAAAATATAAGACAAGACTAAATTATGGTTCGTAGGGTCTTCTCAACATCAATCTTTATATTTCTTCTTAGTTGCTCCTTTGACATCTACTAGATCTATGCTGATGTCTCAGGGCTCATAACAGTGAACACAGATTTTTGATTCGGAGTTTTGTTTTTGATGTCCATATTAATCAGATTGCAAACTCATCTTATTATCATCTGAAGAAGCTTTCTCAGCTTCCTCTTACCCTGTCTCCAAGGAACAGAGAAATGCTCAGATGTGCTCCCGTTATTTCTTGCCTGGATTACCGTCATTCATTATTTTCTGGCCTTCCTGTCACCTCTCATCGTAGTCACTTACAGCCGGTACAGACTCAGGCTGGTTGATTGTGTAGAGAACTAAGATTTCTGGTGTCGTTTCTTCCATGATGAGGGGACTCCATCGGCTTCTAAGGAAAGCTGCACATGAATTTTAAGCTCCTGTTCTTCCTGAATACATAGGCAGGATAATTATCATCCACAGCATTATATCCACACAATCTATTTCCATTCATTCACTTCTACAAAGATGAAAAGCATCCATTTTATATTATTTCCCTTAAAACAAATGTACCTTATGTAAAAGCAAACAGATGAATCCTTCTGTAGATATTTATAAACAATCACTATTTTTCTGTAAATTAATTTCATTTTAACTGAATTGATGAGACTATTAAATAGGGACTCCCTATTTAAAAGCATGCTGTAGGGAGCCCCATTACAACGAATATTTTTTGGAATACAAATAATTTTTAATTTATGCTTTTTTTCTAAATGTAGATGTTCATAGTCTTCATATATCCTGTGATTTCAACATTGTGGGAACTCTTTCCACCGGCACAGATTGCAGTCCATAAATAATTTACCTCAGTTTCCTGAGGATCAGAGCTATCAAATGACTTGACCACAGTCACACAGCTAACAAGTTTCAGAGGTAAGATCTGAGTACTTCCACCTGGTCCTAATGCTAACACTTCCATTCAAGAAGCCACCATGCTTCTCTACTAATGTTATACAGAGAAAGACTTAGATTAAACAAATTATGCTGAGTTGTACAAGATAATAACAGTGGGTTAGAAGTTAGGACTCAAGGCAGTCTTAGTGTTACTACCAGTTGCTTGACATTGGGAAAAATGTCAATTTTCTAGGCCACAGTTTGTTTAGCCTTAAAACCAGTGCTACACTAAATTATTTTGAAGGCTTCTTCCAGCTCTCTGAATGTACCAATTTCTGAAATGATTTATCAAATCAGTATTTAAGAAGGAAGGAAACTTATTTATAAGTTCTTACTCTGTTCCAGGTATTGTGGTAAGTGCTTTACAGATTTTTGTCATTCAGTCCTCACAACTGCCCTGGGAGGTAGGTACTATCATTATCCTCATTTTACTGTTAAGAAAATGGAAGAGGAGGTTCAGTGACTTCCCCAAGATCACAAGACCACTAAGAGTCTGAGGCTAGACTCAAATATTAAGGTATTCTGTGATTTATCGTGAAGATATTTTCTTCTAAAATAAAAAATGCTAAAATCATTAAACAATTGTCATACATACATACATGCATAATGCATACAAACCTAAATGTTCACTTGTTCTAATTTCTATTTCTGTTGCTATTCCTAAATTGAGAAACAACATGGCAGAAAAGATAAAGGATTAACCCTGAAGCCAAGAAGATGTGCATGAAGGACACGCCTCTGACAGATCCTAGATATGTGAACATGGGCATGTTATTTAACCTCTCAGTGGTCCAGGCAATTCTCTAAATCTCCAAGCTCCAAAGAATGTGACAAGCTGCATCGAGAGAGCGAGTTCTCATCTGAGTCAGTCTCTATCCCTATTCCTAAACTACTTGATATCTTCTTTATGTGAGCTCCTCTTTACTTTCTTTGTAATAACTTCCTCTAATTAGATGGCTTTTTAAAACAATAATTTTCCTCCATCTATGCTTTCTCTTAGAAATATTTGTGATTGCTATTGAGCTATTGTTTTTATTAAGAACTAATGAAATATTTTAAGAATATCTATCTCAGAGGAATTCATCATATCTGACTTCTCAATGGAATTACTTTAAGGATGAATATTTTTAAAGAAAAACTATAAAGAAGAGAAAAATATTTCCCTTTGGGATTTTAACTAAATGTCTCTACTTTATATCCATAGAAGTATTTAATTAAAAAAAAACACTCCATATTGGAATCTACATGTGAATTGGGAAAGAACTTGGATATATAATTTATCAATTCTTTTCACATATTATTTTTATTTATTTATGTATCATTTTTATTTATTTATGCCACAGGTTAGTTTAAAGTTTCCTTTAAAAGGAGAAGTTGAATTGATATTAGAGTATCCACATATATATGTACATACATACATACATACATACATTAAAAGGATGGTATAAGGGAAAGAGTTTAGACTTCTGCAATCAAATACTGGAGTTCAAACTCTTGCTCCAACACTGTGTGCCCACCAATAGCAAATTACTTAGGGCCTCAGTTTTCTTTTCTGCAAGACAGGCACAATGATACCTGTACTCTTTAATTCCAAGAGTTGATATTAGCAAAGCATTTTGTGGGCCTCAAAGTAAGCTAACATTATTGGTCTACCCAAAATCAAAAGAGGCAGAGGAAAGGGATGAATGTCTGGAGCATGCTTTTCTAGCCTCAGGATCCCATAAGCCTGTGTGGCTTTATAAGTATACTATTCTTCCTGTCTTCTAAATAATTGGGAAATTCATCCTGATAATGTGGTTAGGTCATTGATGCTTTTTTCATTGGTCAGAAATGGATGGAATTGAATAACTTCCAGCATAAAATTGTTCAGTGATAAAAAGTTCTGATAATATGCCTTCCAACATTGTCTAGGGGAAAGCGTACTGTGACCAGCTAATGGACATGAGTGGTTAGTTTACCTCTGTAGTGGAAGAAACCATCACATCAGGCTAAAACAATTTATTGAAAATGGTCTTTTGTGCCTGAAAAATAAGTTTAAGATAGTTATAGACTACTCTATCCTTTTTCTCCCCCTTCAACTTTCAGCATTCCAAAGACCTCCAGAAAGGAATTATAGATCAGATTCAGGTGTGTGCTCCAACAAACCAGCTCAGATATTGTTAAATTCTCAGTGGGAGAATTTGCTGCTCAAAAATTGGCGAATACTACAAATCAGGGCTTGATTTATTGTTTTGCTGACAATCAAGACTTAAGAAAGTGACAGAGAAAATGTAAATGCTCATTAAATTTAAAAGTGTGTTGTGTAAAAGTGTGTTCCCTGTTACCCCCCCTCCAAGTTGGTTGTTAAATATTTACCAGTACACAACTAGATATAATGTAACTAAAGTTGAATACATAAATTAAGATAAAAACACCATGAAATAACATTGGAAAACTTAAATGCCTAGAATTCCCATTCAATCTTTCCTCCTCCCTACTACCTGTACACACACACACACACACACACACACACACACACACACACACACCCCGAATAAGAAACTTTGAAGATGTGATTAAGGGTCTGATTATGCTAATATCTTTGTGGTTCCCGCACAGAAGTGACCGCCTTTGTACCCAACAAGAGTTAGCACACACTGATTCTTTCTAGTGACAGAAAGGAAAAGCAGAACCAGAGGAAGAGGTGAAGATGTAAACAGTGGCACAAAATTAGCAAACAAAGAAAAGAACTACTGTGCCTGAGGGAAATGGACAACTCTGGCCAGTCTCTACCCTCCTCACAACTTTGCCATGTACCGAGAGATACCAGGACCAGGGCCACACACCTCTCCTCACTCCAGTCCATCCTCCATTCAGACACCAAAATGATCATCCTGAAGCATAGGATTTACTATATCACCTCCCTCCTCAGTAAATACACAAATAAATATAAGATAAATAAAATATTCTGTTCAGCATTCCAAGTCCTTCACAACCTGCCCTCCCACACGCCTCTCTAGTCTTATGACACCTTACATCTCCTCATCTGCTCCATCTGGTCCAACATCATTGGTTTCCTTGCTGTTCTCCAACAACACATTCCATCTCTCTGTCAAGAAATTTTCATTAGCTGTTCCCTATTCATGGAAAGTTCACCCTCCCCATCTCTGCCTCATGGTATTTTACTTCCTTCAAGTCCCATCTAAAATCCCACCTTCTACAGGAAGCCTTTTCTGACCTCCATTAATTCTAGCATCTTCCCTTGGTTGATTATTTCTATTTCATCCTGTACGTAGGCTGTTTGTACATCATTATTTTCACATTGTCTCCAACTATATTAGATCATGAACTCCTCAAAAAACTGTTAATTTTCTTAATAACAATAGTGCTTAGCAAAGTGTCTGACACATAACAGGTACTTAATAAATATTCTTTGACTGACTGATTAACATCTATGCATCAGCATACCTAGGCTCTGGAGGTTTGTACACTGAGGGAAAAAGAAGGAGGTAAAAAGTGAGGTAGGAAGCCAGACCCAAGTGACTGGTAAACAAACAAAAAAAAAAAATTGAAAGACCAAATATCAAAAGACAAAGTTTAAACAAGAACCAAGCTTATAAGCAGATAAACCAACTGCGAGGATCTTAAAGACAGGACAAATGGACAAAACCTCAAAAAGAGACTAGAGTGCCATTAACCAATATTGACTCATAATTACAAAATTAAAAGAGTATCCTTCGACCTCCTTTCCCCAAGATCAGAAAAATGGCAAGAAATTAAGAATTATTCAAAAGGGAAATAAAATCGATAGAAGAAAATAATATGAATGAAAGATACCTGAACTTTGCAAGCAAAATTTAACACACACGTGCATGTACATACATGCACGCACACACACACACACACACACACATGCATACCAACAGCAAAAGAGGAAAAAATGGATACACAATGTAAGATATCTTCAAAGGAAGAAAGGCTGAGGGAGAGAATAATACATTTCAAATACAAAAATACTGAAACAGGAGAAAATTTGGCAGGAGAAAAGAAGGTAACAACAAGGGAGGATAATGAGTGAATTTTCTCTTAGCTAAAACAAGTGGTCTTGAAAATTGAAGATAACACAAGTATCACAGATCTCCTAGAAGGTAACAACTTAGAAATAAGAAAATGAAGGAAATAATGTATGAAAATGGCCTAGAAAATTAAAAAGAAACAGATAATAGAGCACTGATTAATCAAATTCATAGATCACTGCCAAGAATAAAAAAAAACACAGTCTTCAAACTTCAAGGCACGTAGAGGTTAAATTTCACAATTTCAGTAATGAGCAAAACATTTTCCAAGTTATTATGAGAAAGACCTTAAAATGTTAAAAGATGTTCTAATAAGTCAAAATATTTGTTGTTATGAGAAATGAAAATGATGTATTTCAACAAATACAAGGTGCTTAAACTGTGATCTAAAATAATATTTTTCTACAAAAAAAAAAAAGAACTATAATCAGGAAAGGCATTTGAAATTTGTAAACAAAACAACCTTTAGGTTTTTTTGGCTTTTTTTATTTTGTGAGATGAGATCCAGGAAAACAGACAGGTAACTGACACCTTCTGGCCTCTACCATCAGCTTAATAGGATTCACTAACCTTTTGTAAACGGAAAGGTATTTTAAAGAACATATAAAAATATATATTAAAAAAATAAGATCATACAATTGGAAGTGATGATGTTAATTCCTTAAAAGCTTTCCATCAAGGGATTGTAACTTCCTTGGTATGGTAAGCCATCCATTAATTAACAAATTCATATCTCACTAAATGTTTTCATGATTTGCCATTTGGTCATCCCCTGTAGAAATGTGCCTATCTACATTTAAATACAAAGCTCTTCAGAAGACAGATACATAGATCTTCACCGAAGCTGTACCACATTTTTCTCAGATTGTTAAGATATACTAGAGTTTGTGCTATACATCTTTTGAAGAGTCATCAGGGTCACTCCTAAGCAATAACAGAAGAACAATTTCTTTAAATCTATTGAACCTGGGATCATAGACTTTGATCTAGAAGAATCTTAGAGTCATTCAGCTTAATCTCCTGATTTTACAGATAAGGAAACTGAGACCCAGTAATGAGAAAGGATTTTCCATGTTCACATAGTTACTAAATGGCAAAGTTGAGATTTGAACCAATTTCTACTACCTCTAAAGTCTGTCCTAAGTTCATATTCATGTGTTATATATAGGAAGCAGATATTTTGTGGTTCAATACCAGTTATTGATCCATGCTAGTCTCTAAAATTCAAGACCTTAATAGTAATAATATATTTTGATAATGATATACAAAACTGAGATAGATAATATCTTAGAGGAAGGAGTGAAGATTGTCACTGAAATGTAACTTATATATCTGATAAAGTACAAGCTAGTTTAATAATTTGAAAAGATGATACCTACAAATAATGTGTTCCTCAGTTAATAAATTTATAAGACATCTCCCTTTTTTAGTGTTTAGGGAATTGTTGGTGCATTCAGTTTCATCATTCTTGTAAAGCTGACACATAAATTGTTGTTGGCATCTGAATTTTGTAGGTTTTCTATGGATTTGTAAACTTAATAATTTAACTCTATTTACTTATTATTTAATTTATTTATTTTATTTCACAGAATCATAGAACGGCTAGAAGAGATCACTAAGTCATAAAATTATGAACACAGATTTAGAAGGAAACTCAGATGCATCTAGTCCAACCTACTCCATGTCATCTCCTGCTTCTACTTAAAATCTTTCAGTGATGGGGTATACATCTTTCTCCCAGTATAGCTCAATCCAATTTGCAGCATAATTGACACAAATTATTTTCAAATATATACCAAAACTAAAATCGACCACTCTGCAGCCTTTACAGTTACCTCTCATTTTTGCCCTCATTGCTCAAGCAGAGAAAGGTTCATATATCTTCACATGACTTGAAAAACTTAAAGATACAATCTTGTCCCTTCTACAGCTTGCCTTGTCCAGACTAAACATTCCCAACTCTTAGTTCATAAAGTGTTATCTCCAATTCTCTACTCTGGTCATACTCCTTTGTGCACTTTCGATGTTATGAGATCTTCCAATTTGACAGTCATTTATTATCTAGGTATCAGCGATGCAAAAACAAAAATGAAACATGAAATGAATTGTATATGATATCTCAGCTAAATGTAAGCTCCCTACATTCAAAGAACTTACATTCAACTAGGAAAGCATATAAAATACACATGGATCAGTAAATATATAAATCAGCCAATCAAAAATTGAGCATTGTACTTGAGTCAACTATTTTAATTTTATTGATGAGAAGACTAAAACCCAATGAAATGAAGTGACTTGTCCAATATCAACAGATATAGTAAGTAGAAAAGCTTGGATTTTTGATTATGCAGATCTCCTGTGAAGAAACCACTGTACTAGTTATGACATCATGCTTCAAATGAGAATATATCATTTCATAACTAATGCTTTCATAAATAATCTCTTGAGAGTTACTTCTCTTCTTCCTTTGGAGACTAATGTTGTTATGGGATTTATTTCTCTTGGGCTCTTCTTTCCTTCTCTTAAAACCTCTCTTAATCTGACTCCATTGATAGCGTCTAGGAAGAGACAGTGATATGATAGGAGAAGTTTTGGACTCTGTCTTTCAAGACCCCACAAAGCCTTGGTGTTTGTTCTTTCTTTTGCACTAAAAGAATTTGGAGGCAATGATCTTGTGAATTTTGAAAGATCAAGAAAATGAGTGACCTACTAGGGAGTCCAGAAGTTAAGCCCATGCCATGTATTGTTTCATTTTGTTTTCAAATTCAATTTTATTTTATCAGATTTTTTTCATACCTTTCCCCCTTCCTCCACCTATTGAAAAAACAAAAAAAAATCTATTACAAATGTGTATAGGCATGCAAAATGAATTTCCTCATTAACCATGTTCAAAAATAAGAGTAAAGAGAAAAAAATGCTTCCATCTGAATTCTGAGTCCATCAGGTCTCCATCTGGAGGTTGATAATACATTTCATGGATTGTTTTAGAATCATGGCTTTTCACTGTATTTATCACTTAAGTTGCTGAAAGTTAGCATTCTCTGAATAACTTTAAAATAACACCTCAAATCAAATTTTGGAGAGACAGACCCAACAGAATATCAGGGTGAGACATTTTTCCAGTCTAAGGTAACTTTGTAAGTTGATGGGAAAGGTCTGTGATAACAGGGTAACCAGCATGCATGCAAGGCAGCACCAACACCAGCAACAAGCATTGAATGTGGCTACAGCAATGGCAGCAACAGATTTGGAAACTCTCAGCTGCAGAGGAAAGGGCCTTTCCTGGATAAACAGCAGAATGCAGACCAAGAGAACAAGCTTTTCCTCAGATCACATCACTTTGGAAACACTGGAAAGTTGCAGAAATCCAAAATTTGATCTGAAAACAGCAGCATGAAAAAGACTGAAGTTTGGGACAATACCTTCCCACCACAAGGTAAGTAGAGCCCACCTTTAACATAAAATTCAAAGTGAAGAAATAAGCTGATAAAAGGAGTAAACAACAACAAAAAATGACTATTAAAAGCTACTACAATTGCAGAGAAGACCAAGAAATAACAGAAAAGACAACAATGTGAAAATAGCTATAAGAAAAGCCTCAAAGGAAAATGTTAATTGAACCCAAGATGAACAAGAATTCCTGGAAGAGTTAAAAAATGAGTGACAGAGGGAAAATCAGGAAAAGAAATGAGTGATGCAAAAAAAACTGAGAAAAGAGTATTGACATCTTTGTTAAAGACATGAACTCTTTAAAAGCAGAATAGGCCAAATGGGAAAAGAGATATGAAAATTCACTGAAGAAAAGAATTCCTTAAAAAAGTAGAATTGGTCAAATGGGAAAAGAAGTACAAAAGTTTCTGAAGAAAATAATTCCTCAAAAATTAGAACTAGGCAAGTGGAAGCTAATGATTCCATGAGACTTCAAGAAACAATAAAAAATAAAATCAAAAGAAGAAAATGTGAGATATTTCATTGGAAAAACAACTAAGCTGGAAAATAAATTAAGGAGAAATAATTTAAGAATTATCACACCACCTGAAATTCATGATTAAAAAAGAGCCTAGACATCATCTTTTGAGAAATTATCAAGGAAAATTGCCCCAATGTTTTAGATACAGAGGGAAAGATAGAAATTGAAAGCATTCACCAATTACCTCCTAGATACCCAAATAAAAACTCCCAGGAATATGATAGTCAAATTCCACAGGTCCTTGGAAAAGGAGAAAATATGGCAAGAAGCCAGAAAGAAATAATTCAAATATCATGGGCTACAGTCACAATCACACAATATTTAGTTGCTTCACTGTTAAAAGAGTATAGGACTTGGAATATGATATTCCAGAAAACAAATGAGCTAGCATTACAATCAAGAATAACCAATCCAGAAAAATTGAATTTAATCCTTTAGGGGAAATTATAGATATTTAATGAAATGGAAGACTTCCCGGAATTCTTGATGAAAAGAAAAGAGTTGAATAGAAAACCTGATATTCAAATAGAAAACTCAAGAAACTTAAAAAGGCAAATATAAAAGAGCTCAGGGACTTGCTAGATTTAGACAGTTTACATTCCTATATGGGAAGATGATACATGTACTGCCTAAGAACTTTATCATCATTAGGGCAGTTAGGAGAGGTATGAATAGTCAGAAAGAATGGGTCTAAGTTGATTATGTTGGGGTGATTAAAAAAACCATGATGTAGGGGTAAGAAATATTGATGCAATAGGAGAAGGGAGAGGTAGAATGGGAGAAATTTTCTCACATAAAGGAGGTATACAATGAAGAATTTTTATAATGGAGGGGAAAATGTGGGGTGAGCAATGCTTGCACCTCACTCTCATTGGAATTGTTTCAAAGAGAGAAGAATACACACACACACACACACACACACACATACACACACACATACTTAGGTGAATATAGAAATAGGGAGACAGGAGGAAAGGGAGAATAAGACATTAGGAGGATAGTTGGTGGTTGTTGTCCTTTGTTCTTGAAGAGGACCAAAATGATATCACTATCTTGGAGTCAAGGTACAGCGTGTCCAACTTTGACTGATCCAACCAATATGAGCTTGTAAGACTCTACCACAAGTTGGGCACAAATAGTCCATATGAACATTTGGAGTGGAGATGTCTCTAAATTTGCACATCTTGCCTTTCTTTCCAGCTATTACAGCTCTGCTTTGTTCATAGAACACAGCACCATCTTTGATGGGGAAACACCATGCTGGGTGGTTCTTTGCCAGTGTCTCCTAGGTCTCACAATCAATTCCAAAGTTTTTCAGAGAGACTTTGATAGTATCCTTGTATCACTTTTTCTGACTACCATGTAAGTGCCTGCCTTTCATGAGTTCTCCATAAAATAGTCTTTGTCTTAGGAAGATTTTGAAGATGATCTAGCAAGATAACTGCCAAGTATTCAAATTCTACTGCAAAGATCATAGCTCCAATGGACTGGCCATGTTATTCAAATATCAAATATATGTTTTCCTAAAAGACCACTTTGGGGGGATGATAGCAAAGAGGGAAGATGGGGCACAAACTTTGAGGAGGGATAGGATAAAAACAAAAAGAGAGAAGAAACAGAAGAAAATGAAATAGAGGGAAAGGTACACTTAGTGATCATAACAGTAAATGTGAATGGGATGAGCTAACCCATAGAATGGAAATAGATAGCAGAATGAATTGGAAACCAGAATCCAGCAATATGTTGTGTCCAAGAGATACACTTGGGACAGAGGAACACACACAAAGTGAAAGTGAAGAACTTGAGTAGAGTCTATTATGATTCAGTGAAAAAGGAGGAGTGGTCATTATGATCTCAGACAAGGCAAAAGCAAAATTAGACCTGAATTGAAAGACATATTGAAAGAGAGATTCATGGAAATGTGCCTATTCTGATTAATACAATATTCCAAGACAACTGCAAAGGACATATGATGAAAAAAATGCTATCCACCTTTAGAGAGAGAATTGATGAACTATGAGGGTGAATTGAAGTAAAATATTCTGACTTTCTTTTTTCTTTTTTTTTTTTTGTAATATGGCTGACAAGGAAACATTTTGCATGATTTCACATATATAATTGATATTATATTGTTTGCATTGTTTGTCTTACCAGTGAGCGGGTGAGGGATTTGGAACTCAAAATGCACAAGGAAAGAATCTTAAAAGTAAATAAATAATAAATATTTTAAAATAAGAAAAAATAAGTGCAATGAAAGAAAATTATGAAAAGAGAATTTTACAGCTTGATAAAGGAGGTATGAAAAATACTAAAGAAGACAATGCCTTAAAAAGCATAATTGACCTCATAGTAAAAGAAAAGCAGAATTGGTCAAATGGAAAAAGAGGCACAGATGATCAGTGAAAAAAAATATTGTGCTAAAAATTAGAATTGGGCAATGAGAAGATAATAACTCTGTGAGACATCAAGAAAAAATAAACCAAAGTCAAAGAATGAAAAAATGGAAGAAAATGTATAATATCTCATCAGAAAAACAACCGACCTGGAAAAATAGATCATGGATAGAAAATTTAAGAATTATTTTAATATCTAAAAGTCATAATCAAAAAAGCACCTAGATATCACATTTCAGGAAATTGTAAAGGAAAACTGTCCCAATATCCTAGATCCTGAGAATAAAATAGAAATTGAATCTACTGAACACCTCCTGAAAAAGATCCCAATATGAAAACACTCCAAATACTATAAACAAACTCCAAATATCCTATGTCAAGAAGAAAATATTACAAGCAGTTAGAAAGAAATAATTTAAATATCATTAAACCATGGGTTCAAATATTGTAGAGCCTGGTAAAAGGGAGAGGTAGAATGGGGAAATTTTTCTCACAGAAAAGAGGTGCACAGGAAAGAGTTTTCGTATTTGTTGTTGTTTGTCTCTCTCTCCTGAAGAAGACCATGACATCAGGGAGGTGATGCCATGACATGGAAATGTATTGGATTTAATTGGAGAGCTGTGAAAAGTCACCAGCCTCACATTCTCTTCCAGAGCCATCTGAGTACAGTGGTGAGATACAGATCAGGACAACTGGAGATAGCCCTGGAAGCAGTGGGAGACCTTGGCCTTTTAAGCTAATGCCTTTAACAGGTCTCAATTTGACTGAGGTAGTGCCCAGTCAGTGATTAAGGCTAGGTAAGAAATGAGGCAAAGAATGGTCTCTTTACCTAGTTAAAAATTTATGTGGGATGCACAGACCCTCAGGTTTTCTGACCAAAATAGAAACAATTTCTATTTATATTCACTTTGAGTCAATCAAGCCCCAAACAATAACCAAGCAGGTCTTGGTCTAGTACCTATTGTTGGCCAATCAATAAAAGCCAGAGCAATTTAGGTGTAGGGCCTTGTTCTTAAGAAAAAATATGGTTTTCAGAAATCAAAATTTATATATCTTTGGGCAAAGAACCTTTAGGAGTGGTATGGTGGCTAATGATTGAACTTCACTCTCATCAGAATTGATTCAAAGAGGGAAGAATATACATATATACACACTCAATTGGGCATAAAAATCTATCTTACCAAATAAACACAGAGAAGAGGAAGAAGATAAGATATATGAGGGCACATGATAAAAGGAATGGAGGATTAAAAGAAGCAGTGATCAGAAGCAAAAGATTTTTGAGGAGCTACAGGATTAAAAGAGAGAGAGAAGAAGAAACAGAGGAAAATAGGATGGAAAGAATATACAGTTAGTAACCATCATTGTGAATGGGAATGGGAAGAGCTCATCCATGAAACAGAATTGAATTGGATTCAGAATGGATTAGAAATCAGGATCCAACAACATGTTGTTTTTAAGAGATACACTTACAAAGAAAGATGTACACACGGGGTTAACATAAGGAGATGCGGAGCTTATTATACTTCAGCTGAACTGAAAAAGATAGGCTTCTGTGTATTATTTTAATCTACCTAGGAATATTTCAATATTTAACATAAAAGTAAAATGGCATGTTTTGGGTAAAGTGATTGCATTTTTTAAAAATATGACTGTAAATGTGTTTTTACAATCATATTTGTGATGGGCATGTCTTGTTCACAAAATAATGCAACAGCTGCATTGGAAAAGCCCATTCACTATTTTCATTTTGCTAGCAAGTTTGTTATTGTCATTGTTTATGCTATTCCATGAATGAAGCACCAGGAAAAACAACTAGACATCAAATCCTTCCAATCAGGTCCTAGATATGCAGGTACTTTGTGTTGGTATGGAGAAGGGGGATGCTAATAGCATAAACATCAATCATAGATCGGGTATTGGAAAATGAGTATTTTTCTTTGTCACTTTTAAAAGTTTGAAGCTTGTTTTTGTCATATGTTATTTTATGAAGGAATTCTTCAGAACTTGGGTACTGGAGAGAGCACCAGCAGTGCTCTGTAGCTCTTCCGTTTATATTTTTGTTCTAGTTTTTGTCCAATCATTTTTCAGTCCATGTCTAACTCTTCACGACCCCATTTGAGATATTCTTGGCAAAAATATTGGAGTGGTTTACCATTTCCTTCTCCAAGTCATTTTACAGATGAGGAAACTGAGGCAAACATGGTTAAATGGCTTGCCCAGGGTCACACAGGTAGTAAGTGTCAGAGGCCACAGGAAAATGAGTCTTCCTTGACTACAGGCCTTGCGTTCTATTCACTGCGCCACCTAGCTGCCCCTTATAAGTCATGTCTAATTTCAATGATTTCTGTAATGGTAGTTTTTAAATGCTTTCTGCACTTGTGGCAAATGTCCATTAGTCTTTGCTTTCTTAATATATTAGTTTTTCTCCAGACCTGAAATCTCAACTTGCCTTCAGGTTTCTCACATTTTATAACATGGTGGTTTTTAACTTGTGTACGTGTGTGTGTGTGTGTGTGTGTGTGTATGTGTGATGGCTCCCTGTTTAAACCTCAGAAAAGACTTTTAAATAATTGAGAAAGTGCTAAATTTCAGTTAGAGGTTAGTTAAAATAAAAAAATGTAATTTTTTGCCCAACCCAAGTTAATGGGTCCCCTGAAATTTATTCACTAACTCCTTGGGGGGTCTATGGACCATAGGTGGTCCATGGACTAACCCTGCTTTAAGTTTGTGCTCCCAGCTTCTTTCTCCTTGAATGAAGCTTCTAACTACAGCTTTCTTATTTTTAAAAAGTGACAAGTAGTGAAACTGATTAATATATAAGTGGATCATGCTGGCTTCACATTATTCATATGCACTATTATTATTTAGGAATGAAAATTGAGTTTTGTCAGGATTCTGGTTGCAAATCAAATACATACAATACTCTTGTTTGTTTAAAACCTATATTGGAAATGAAAAATAAGGCCAACAAAACTTCAGCACTGAGGACACATCGCACAAAACAAAAATCACACACGGTGCTCTTATCTCCTGTGATTTGCAAAAGCATGACAGGTAAAGCATTTTGCAACATATACTTCCCATAGGAATTATAGGCAAGTATTCTAGTAATATAAAATAAACCCTTTAGGTGTACTATTGCGCCTAGATACAAAAATGAGTCTGTGGTTAATAGAACATAGCCAAGCTTCAAACGTTCAGGCAATTTTGCAGAAAATTTCTCGATAGCTGGAATGCCATGATTATATATATCTACATCTATCTATGTCATAGAGACAGTTTTAAGAATGTGTAAAATGCAGAAGAAAAAAGGGTGTTGACATTTATATCATCTGGTTATTTAATATTCCTTTTAAAAAGGAGAACAAAATAGACATGTGACCTCTGCACTATGTTGACCATGGTTCTAAAGGGCCAATCACAGAAATTTCTGTGTCTTGCTTATTTGCTGCCACAAAGTTTTAAATCCTTGTGGGACTAAAGAGATCTTTATGAACAGAATAATTTTCTGTAGAGTTACAAATATACTTTTACATATTTAAGTCAATTCTATGAAACTTCAAAAATTGTTAAAACCATGAAAAAGAAAATTCTGCTGCTGAATATCTGTGACATGTAAGTATATGTATAAGATCATGATATGACTTAATTACAGGAACTTGGTTTTATTAATCATGATTATAGTCCTAGACTAAGACTACTATATCATATTTATTAGTTACTTCTGCATTTTTAACTATATATGATTAATCTAGACAGACTCCAAAGAGTTGTGGATAAAGTACCAGTCTTAGAGTCAGGACTATCTGTATTTAAATCCTGCCTCTGCTATGTGTCATTTACACTTTCAATGACCCTGGCAACATCCTATAACTTGAAGTTAGAGATGAGTAGCTGACCTGAATTAGTAGAGTAGTATTTGTACTGGAAGCTTCCCCATAGGTTTGGACCAAAACCAAGAGGATTGTGCTAACCAAGAGCACAGAGTTAGTTATTTAACATCTTTGGGACATGGCATGTTTCTACTGTACTCAACATGAATTTTGATGGACAGATTTTTCTATCAAGTCACTTTACACACATATATACACAAACATACACATATATACATATAGTTTAATTAACTTTCAACTTTCTTTCAATCTCCCTTCACATAAAGGTAAGAGTACCCATCGACCATCCTGCTTATTTTTGTTTTTTCCAATGAAAGGCTCTTTAGTGCCTGAAAAAAAATCATTTGTAACAGACAGGCTTACTCTTGGTGTAATTACTGAAGTCCTTGGCAGTACCTACCAAGAAGAAAATTAACTTCTCATCCATTTAGTCAAATTTAGAACCCCAAAGACTTTCAATCAAGTATACCATTATTTTTCAAATCACAATCTATTAAATGTCACCATTTAATTCTCAAACAAAAGAAGTCTTTATTTTAAAAAGGTGAATACAATGTCTACAATCCTCAGATAACTACAGTAACAAACAGTATACATGAAGTGATATATTATTGGGCATGGACTGAAAGTTTTCTGTTAGACTGCTTTTTCTTAAATAGAGGTACATATTACACAGAGATTATTTCAGATTTGTTTGGTTATGTGTACAGTATACATATATATGTGTGTGTGTGTGTATACATATATATGTGTGTATATATATATATATATATACATATAAATATGCTATAAATATAGTATTAGGAAATGCACCTACCTGTTTCATGATATCCATTTGAATGCTTGGGATGACTAATTTTCATTAAGGAAGTGTCTGAAACATTGCTTTAAAATATCATTTAATCCTCAGTCTATGTTCACCTAAAATATTTTGAAATATAGTCTAATGATTTAATAAAGTAAAGTAATAAATAACATTGTAATTTGATGACTATTTCACTCACTCCGTATGCATCCTTTAGTCACGATATCTACAAAGTAATCAATTATCAGATTAGAACCTATACCATGTTTTATGTTTCAATTTAAATTGTATTGCCAGAATTCAAAATGGTGAACTCTTATTCATGGAAATTATTAGTAGTTTGCTTTCCTGTACCTTTTCATTTTCTGTACCTATGATATCCAAAAACAGTAATAGTAATTCTGGGCAGTTTTGAAGGGAAAATTTAATAGCATTTTCAACCATTTGCAATAGTTTATAAAACTCTGATCATTTTAGTAATTTAAATGAGATACTGAGAATCATCTAGTTCAGGGTATCTTCCACCTAAATTTCAGAAAGGAGAAATCTTGATACTGACTTATGTCTATGTTTTTATATAAAGTTTGCATGATTTGAGATTTTCTGTTTGCTTGGGTTTTTTTCCTGCTGTCTTAAAAAAATCAGCTGAACCAGGTAAGTCAACTGAAACATTTAAACAAAGATATACAATGTGCAACAGGGTTATGATAGATCACTAGTAATCTAGCAAGCCATCTCATAGCTGTCTGATTTAGGTTCATAGCAGGGACTAAATTTTAAAAGTATATATAAAGTCTGAATACAATGCAATTTCACCGTCTGAAAAATAGTTCTAGATTATCTTGTAGCAGTATGTAAGTAGCATTAATACCTATTAAACAATATTAAACTCTGCTTCGTCAGGAATTCTTAACCCGGAGTTTATGAATTTCTATTTCTATCTTCATAAAGTTAGAGATCTGTTTATCTACATAAAATATATTTCAATAAATTGGTTTCCTTTTAATCCTGTGGATCTTATTTTATGCATTAAAATAAAAGGAGTCCTTGGGGTTTACCAGACACATAGTACCTGGCACATAGTAGGCAAGCACTTAAAGTTTATTCACTGACTGGTATAAAATATATTAAGAAATCCTACTTTCTTACATGCTAATAGGAACAGAGCTTCGTTTTTAATCTTTGTTTCCCCAACACCTAGTACGATAGCAGTTTGCATGGAGTAGGTACTTAATAGATAGATGTTTGCTGAGCTGAAATGAATAAACCAGACCCTTTTGTAATCTGTGTCAGCTCTTTAAGGCTCATTAACATTCACCTAATGGACAGAATCAGTAACTTGGGAGTGTCTATCACTTAGTACTTTGGCTATTTTTCCCCTCCATGTATAATGACAGAAGCGTGACTAGATGGTTTTGATCCTGATTCACACTGCTCCTCAGTAATCCTGATTTCTCAGGTTCCTAGGTAGTATAAAATTCTACGCTTCTATAGAGTCCTTCTGCAGATATGGCTCTGTCCATTGTGAGTCCACTTAGAGATTCTGGGGCTGATGAAAGTCATGTTCAGGAAGGATCAGATATTTCAGGTAAAAGAACAGGTTCTGCCCTCTATAGTGTAAAAAAACTCTCATTGTTTGCAATCCACCAACAAATTTAAATTATATAAGTGGTTTTGATATTCTATCATATGAACAAATACCTTATTAACTAACCATCAAACTGATTATCTAAGTGCCCAGAAGCTGGAATTTGGCTCCCTAGTTATCAGAAAGAGTGAAGGCAGATTGCAAAACCATCTGATACTTCAGAATATAATTTGAGTTCCTTCTACATGTGCAACAGCAAAAGCCAGAAATCCAGTTAACATGCTCCTAAACTTATAAGAAGGCATTTCCTCAAAGCATTTTAAGATAACCACTGAATTATATTCTAGGACCTAAAGGAAATTTAAGAAAAGCTTTTTTGCCTGAAGATAAAATTAGCTGAAATCATATGCACTAGATAGGTTACGTTCTCAAAATTCATTGTTGTATATTAAATATTCTCCCCAAAATAATCAGTGATATCATTCACCCTGTGAAGTGAGGTCTTTGTCCACCAGAAATATGTGAGTATACCACAATGTCTCTTTCAATTTTAAAGCAGCAGTAACAGAATGTGCAAAGTTGTGAAGGAAGGAGTCCAACTGAACCACATGTTTACTTAGCAAAGTTCTGACTGTCATATCTCCAGAAAATGCACATTTAAGTAAATGCCTCAATAAGAATGTTGCCAGTTTTACCCTTTGAGTTTCACAATGACAGTTTGTACTTTGAAAAAGTCAAAGCAAACAAGTTCACAACAGACATGGGGACATCTCCAAAGCATTTCCTTACAATACTGCTCTTTGAAAACTGTTCTCAGGTAAACACAAAGCCTTAAGGGTAGACAAAGTTTATTGAGATCCTTTCATTTCAGAGACATTTAAATAGCATATCTCTAAAAGTTTGGATATAAATGGCTCCTTACTCTAGCAGCAAATACGTACATATTTGTACATACATGAGACAGAGAAGAGAGGAAAGGAGAGAGAGAGAAAAGAAAAGAGACAGCCACAAAGAGAGATGCATCTGTGCGGTATATATGTTTTTTGAATTTTTTTTAACCTAAACTTTCTGAAAGTTCTATATAAGATTATAATAATTTACTATATTTTCCAGTACAAACTACAGAGAAACTACTTAAAGCTTGACAATTTAAAAAAAAATAACAAATCCTCTTGGTCCTTCTGTATCCTGCCAGAGCCCCACACAATAGCGAGTGCTCCCAACGAGAATAGCTCCACTGGAGCACTACTAATACATTTGACACAGCTCCCACCCTGTCATTATGCAGAGGAGCTAGTGCTTATCCCTTTTTAAATTGGAGACTCTTTTAACCAGGAATCCCCAGGATGAAACTGAACCATTTTCCTCACGGCAAAACAAATCCTTTTCCAGTGAATTTTGTTATTGTTTATTGTTACAGTGTTTTATCAGCACTAAACTGTATGAAAGCTTCAATTAGTTCTTGATGAATGATCCCATAAAATCATGTAGTTTCATTTCCCCTGCCACCAGATATTTCACTGAGTGTTATTAAATGAAATATAATTGGGATAAGATTCAGGAAACTCTGAGCAGACTTAGTCTGGCCCATTCTGCTTGAAATAGTGACTGCCAGTAGGGTTATGGAATCACATCTACTGCAATGAAAATAGAAACTGCTATCACTTAATCTGGGGAAAACCTTGTAGTCACCAGGTAGTGGGACTCAGATCCAAAGCCTCTCTCCATCTCTCCCTCTCTCTCCCTCTCCCTCTCTCCCTCTCTCTCTCTCTCTCTCTCTCTCTCTCTCTCTCTCTCTCTCTCTCTCTCTCTCTCTCTCTCTCTCTCTGTCTTTCAGACTCCCTATCTGTCTATGTCTTTCTTACTCTGCCTCTGTTTCTCTCTCTTAGATAAAGGCCAGCAATCTGTAGGGAGTCCAATGCCAAGGCCATGGGGTATTACCACCATGGTGGATGAGGGCAAGATGCTGAATTCTTATCAGCAGGTAGGAACTATATCTGTTTGCTAAACAATACCTAAATATATGAGGATATATTATAGATTGAAGTCAGAGAAGTTATGGAAGTCAATAATATCCCTTCAAAGTGTCACTCCATAGGGGAAAAATGCTTTGTTGGGAAGGATATGGGAAGACCACAGGGAACACAAATTAGTTTAGATCTTGTCTAGGTCTTAATCCTTTTTAGCAAGGCATTTATACTGGCAATTGAACAACACTACACACTCATTTTAGAGTGAGCAAATTACTTTTAGCAATAAACAGACAGGAAGTATCCTAAATACACCTTAGTTTCCTAAACTAGCATATCAAAACACTCAGATTTTTACTAACGTTTGTCTCACATCTCCCATCATGGACAAGAGTTTCAAAGGAAGGCGAAAACTCTCAGTTTACTTTTATGGTCTCTCCTGTTCCACCAATTGTCAGCTTGTATAGCCACACCTGCCCTGCAGTTATTTTCTATTTACTTTGTATTTTTAAAATGTTAACTTGTCTGCGTAAAAGTTGCTTTCCAACTCATCTTTTGCCCTCTTCTCTCAATAGAGCCTCCATTGAGTTTCTAGAGATAAATGTTTGTGTAATTGAGTTAAAATGGCAACAAAAGGCTATTAGATTCTTCTCCTTTGACATTGCAATTTAAGTTCAATGCAGAGGAGCACCCAGGACAGGTACATTTCTATTTGTCAAATGATGCTAAAGAAAAATCATTTTAAAAAGTTACTTAGAAATAAGACAACATTGTAAAGATTAATGATCTACACTGGTGTTTATTTTGAACTTCTCCAAAACGATATTTTAATATTTGCGTCAGAAGATCCTATAAAATTATTTAATGAAGATTTCTTTGGAAAACTGAAAAACTTTACCATTTGTGAAATTCCCATTGCTTAGCAACTTCGGAATCACACAATGGCAGGTCCTCCATCAATTCTGGGTTCAAAACTGAAATTTAAGGGAGAGCTGCAGAAACAAGTAGATCACTAGAAGATTTGCAAAACAGCAAAGTTTTCTATACATTCCAAAAGTTAAACCATCTGAAGCTACTGTAAGTGGCTAGATAACCAAGTAATAGAATTCAGAGAAATCAAATGATCGCCACATCTCTTAACACTAAGCCATGGTCAGTAGTTGCTGCTGAGTCATCTCAACTGTGTCCAACTCTTTGCGATGCCATTTGGAGATTTCTTTGCAAAGATACTAACGTGGTTTGCCATTCTCTTGTCCAGCTCATTTTACAGGTGAGGAACCTGAGGCAAACAGAACTAAGTAACTTGTCCAGGGTCACTCAGCTAATGCCTAATTTGAACTCAGGAAGATAAATCTTCCTTATCCCAGTCTAGACATTCTATTGACTGCACTACCAAGCTTCCCATGGGCAATATGAACACCTGCCTGATCAAGGTACGGAATGAAGAGTTCAATAGAAGCCAGGGTTCAATACAAGGTTCTGGCTTCCAGAAGATTGTGTTAGGTGTACCCAGGTCTCATTATGGTCAAAAACCAACAGAAGATCTACTACTCAGTTGGCAGGAAAGTAGGAGACTTAAGAACAGGAAGAGTTAAGAGGTTAAGGTTAAGAGCATTAAAGAAGTATAAGTTCAAGGGTTCAGCTTGATGTTAGCAAAAGAAAATACAGAAATAAAAATGATTCTAGCACGGTACAGGGGAAAGTTGGATTTGGAGACAGAGGATTTCAATTTAAATCTGTCCCTTCCACTTACTCTTCCAATTCTAAATCTATCCCTATCCCTTCTTTGATATTTCCAAGGTAGCTTGGTGAAACAGTAGATAGAGTGCTGGACTTGAAGTCAGGAAGATCTGTGTTTGTACATGGCACACTTACAAACTATGTGACTCTGGGCAAGTTATGTTATCCTTATTTGCTGTACTTTTCTCTTCTGCAAAATGAAGATAATTATAGCACCTACCTCCTAGGGTTGTTGTAAGGACATACTGAGAAAAAATACACACACACACACAGATAGATAGATAGATAGATAGATAGAGATATGTATATGTATGCACGTGTCTATATATGTATGTGTGTGTGTATATATACACATACATATGCATGTAAGTATGTATAGGTGTGTGTGATCTGCAAACTTTAAGGCACTATAAAACTGGAAGCTATTACCAATATCACTCTTACTATCATCGCTGCTGCTGCTTTTGCTGTTATTGTGACTCCTGCCTAGAGAGTAATTCTTCCAGAACCTGGACCAGAAGATGGGAAGCAATTGGTTATAGACGGTAAAGAATGAGTACAGGGATGAGCACCTTTGGACAGGGGATCCTGGTGGTGCAAATTAATCTATCATTTTACAGCTAAACCTTGGCTTCTTGGCACTCCAGTTTGTTTTCTGAAGTCCTATCTAAGAATACCCTGCTGACCATGGATAATCTAAGTCCTTACTACCTATTGATATCAGGCTACCAATTTTTATTGAATCTTCCATTGAAATCTTCCATTGAAAAATATAGTTTCTGAATTGTCATTTTGAAAGCAGTGAAAATGTCCTTACCCGTATGAGCAAATAGGTAAAGGTATCTGGCTATCTTTCTCTCTCCAATCATTGTCCTCTGCAACAATGATAACAAAACTCCATACAAGTAATTTACCCTATAAGACAAGTCCAGTTTTCCTAGTATGGGTATGTTTACTGAAATAGTTTATCTTTTTGGAAATATGCCTCTTTACAATAGGAGTCAAAGATTTTGTACATTCTATTCAGTTACCAGAATAGCATAGACATCTAATAAGTCCTAAACAATATGCAAAATAAAAATTAGACACCCTGTGCCCCTCCCCCCAATGTAGTGTTTACTCTAAAGGCTAAGCACTTCAATAGCATTTTTTTCTGAGTAACTCAATATTGGACAAATACAGTCTATAACTAATTACCTCATACCTACATTTCTATACCATGAGCAAATTCTGAAATAGAGGGGGGCAGGAAAATATCCTATGATCAACTATAAAAAAGCTACCCTGATTCAGACAATTGGAAAGAACCCACAATGAAAAATGCTATCTAATTCCAGAGAGAGAGAACCGATGAATTCTGAGTACAAATGGAAGCATGTATTTTTACTTTCTTTTTTTCTTGTTTCTGTGCATGTTTTCTTTTGAACAATAGTTAACATGGAAATATGTTTTGCATGATTTTATACATAAAATCTACATTAAATTGCTTGCCTTCTCAAGGGGTGGGAAAGGAGTAAGAGGGAGAGAATTCGAAACTCAAATTTTTCAAATATGAATATTAATTATTTTACATTTCCCTTAATTGGGAAATATTTAAATAATTTTTTCAAAAGAATATCCTAGAGAATATGGTCAGATGCCTGTGGTGAGAAATGGTGAAGACTGAAGGGAAATAATCATCCTGAAGATCATACGATTTAGATCTGAGAGGGAACAGATAGTCCAGCATACTCATTTGACAAATGTGAACCATGAAGCACAAAGTATTTAAGGTCACACAGTGATTAAGTATTAGGATTGATATTCAAACTTGGGTCTCCCAGCTGTAACCCAATATTCTTTCCAATAAATCACATAGAAAAAATACTTGAACATATCTGCGAACTCCTGCTGAGGAAATTCTCTCTACGCATGCAGATAGCTACCTTCTCCACAATTTTTACTCTTAGAGTGGTCTGGGGACATTGATGGATTATGACTTGCCCAGGGTTACACAGCCTGAATGTGTTAGAAGTAGGACTGAAAGAGGGCTCCTCGGCTTTAAAGTTAGCTTTCTGTCTACTATGCCAAACGATAATAATACTTTATGATAACATAAAGTTTTCAGAGATATTTTAAATTATTACCTCACCATATCCTTACTGTTACTTCCTAATGTTAAAGAGATTTACAGTTAACTAAGTGTTTTCACTTACATTATCTCCCATTCTAGTATCAACAACCCTGTGAAATAGACATTAGCATCTATTTCTTACACATAAGGAAAAACTCCCGTTTAATAATGCCTAGGGTTTTTCCTAATATTATTCTACACCAACTGGTGGAGCCAGATCTGTACTCAAGATCTGTCAATTGTCAAGATGTGGTCTTTCCAGCAAATACATGTGAGGTTTGGGGAAGTATTACCCTGTTTGAGGCCAATTGTGGCAAGTTCCAACCCCTACCCCTCACAAATGCCCTGTTCTAGATGCATGTCTATATCTGCCATGATTAGGGCAGGATTCCTTTGACCAAAGCCTAATTTTTTTTTTCTGTCTTTCACTTATCTGTTAGAATGGTTCTAGTCAAATTGGAACATTTTACAAATATATTGTGTACAATCTGCATAACATTTTAAAAAAGAAATTCAGACAGTTGGGTATTCGAAGCAGTATTTCACAGTGCTTTGGGAGTTCTCCTTCTAAGACTTCAGAATGCTGTTGGGCTCCAACTTTAAAGGACTTCACTTTGCTAAAGGGTGGCATGTTTTCCTCTTTGAAGATTCTGACATGTTTTAATGGTCCCTCCTTTGAAGAAATGAATGTTTGTGGGATTCCCCCACTGAAAAGTTCCCTATTCAGGGAGAAAGGGAGTCCTCTGTTGAAGTTATTTACCAGATTATAGTTTCAACCCTGGGGGAAACTTCTAATCCCTGACAAGGGTATCATCTTTTTGAAGATATACATTTGGTTGGAGAAGGTTCTCACTTCTGAAGAAATTTTCTTTGCTAGAAGGAGCTGATTTTTAAAATGTTTGTGTGGTGTACGGGTGGTGTTTTTCTTTTAAAAAAACATTGTGTAGTACCATTTATATACTGAAAAGCTAAAGAAAAATAATATTTTCTCCATTAACACTTCCTTTTAGTCCTCTATATAAATATAATAAAGCCAGTACTTTCCAAATGTATCTCATACTATATGAATATTTTTAATTATAAAATAAAAAGGTAGACATGAATCACATATATTTAAAATTAAATCAAGATCCTTTATAGAGTTAACAGCTTCTATGTATATAGGACATTTCCCTCACATAAGGACAAACAAAGCTGTAGTTTCATAAAGAAAAGGAAGCAAATCTCTGATATTTGCCTTTTTAAAAATTTTGTTTTTCTTATAACACCTAGTAACCAAACCAGGAACGTTCAACCTTCTAATACTTGAAAAATTACTTGAAAAATTTTGCCTGATGCCCTGTATATGGTGAAGAATTAAAAATTATTTCAAACATAGTAATAATAACTTAAATTAGGATCATAGATCAAGATATGGAAGAAGCCTCAGAGTTAATTTATTCCAAACTCTTCATTTTTCACATTTGAGAGAACTGAGGTTTGGAGAGTTTAAGTGATTTGGCTTAGTAAGAAGAAAACTCAGTATTTTTGATTGTCATCCTTCTTCCACAGTTTGGTGAATAGTCATTTTTTCAGTTGATCCATACAATAAGTCTGTGAGACATAAAGGGCATGTATTGGTATTTCTATTTCACAGATGAGGAAACTGAGGCTCAAATAGATTAAGTGTTTTATACAAAGTTATCCAGCTAGTAAATGAAGTACTTTAAACCCTAATCTGTAAGTCCAAGTTCATAGCTTTTTTTCACTAAACAATTTATTTCAGGGTTCATTGACTTCTTTTATGGGAAAGGAAAAAGGGGGGAGTTGGTTAGAGAGGGTTGTTTTTTTTTTTTACAAATATACATAGATACATTTAGATTTATTTCACTGAAATCCTGTAAGATTTACAGTTATCTAGAAAACAGGGGATTTCTAGATTTCCTGAGGCACCTAGGTGATTCAGTGGATAGAATGCCAGGCCTGAAATCAGGAGGATCTGAATTCAAATCTGGCCTCAGACTAGCCTTTACTAGCTGTGTGACCCTGGGCAAATCAATTAAGCCTATTTGCCTCAGTTTCCTCATCTGTAAAATAGGGTCATGAAGAATAAGACATGACTGAAAAGTGACTGAACCAAAAATCAGTATGCAAAGCACATTGATGAACCCTTTTGACTGAAAACTATATTGCTCTTCTAGGCTTCTTCTCTGCCTTGACTAAGAAAGTGTTCTTTTCTAACCTTGAACTTTGGGGCTATAATCTAGAAGTGGTTATAGGCAATGAATTGGCCAAACAGTCCGATCTTGAATGCAGTGCTAACAAAGAGATCAAATGGGTATAAGATAAGGTCAAAATGGATACATCATTTAGACATTAAGGGTGATACCATAAACAAATCAGGAGAGCAAAAAATAATTCACCTGTCAGAGCTATGGAGAAGGGAAGAATTTATAGCCAAACAAGAGCTAGAGAACATTCTGAAATGCAAAATGGATGATTTTCATTACCTTAAATTTAAAAAATGTTTGCATAAACAAACAAGATTAGAAGGAAAGCAGAAATCTGGGAAACAATTTGTATAGCCAGTGTTTCTGATAAAGGTCTCAAAATGTACTGAGAACTTTGTCAAATTTATAAGAATACAAGTCATTCACTGAGTAATAAATGGTCAAAGGATATGAACAGGCAGTTTTCAGATGGATAAATTAAAGCTATCTATAGTCATATGAAAAAATATCATAAATCACTGTTGATTAGAGAAATGCAAATTAAAATACATCTGGGGTACCTCACCACACACACCTCTCACATTGGCTAATATCACAAACAGGAAAAGGATAAATTTTGGAGAAGACTTTGGACACTAAGGCATTGTTGGTGGAGTTGCGAACTAATTCAACCATTCTGGAGAACAATTTGGAACAATTCCAAAAAGGCTAAAAAATCCAGCAATTCCAATCTCAAAGCAGTCATAAAAAAAGGGAAAAGGACCTACATGTACAAAAATATTTATAGCAGCTCTTTTTATGCTTTCAATTGAGGAATGGCTGAACAAGTTGTGGTGTATGAATGTAATGGAATACCAGTGTGCTCTAAGAAACGATGAGCAGGTGGATTTCAGAAAAACCTGGAAAAACTTGCATAAATTGATGCTGAGTAAAGTGAGCAGGACCGGGAAAAGATTGTACACAGCAAGAGCAACATCATGTGATGATCAGCTATGACAGTCTTAACTCTTCTCAGCAGTATAATTATCCAAGTCACTTCCAAAAGACTCATGATGAAAAATGCAATCCTCATCCAGAGAAAGAACCATGGGGTTTGAATGCAGATAAAAGCATATTATTTTTCACTTTATTTTTGTTTTTTCTTTCTCTTGATTTTTCCCTTTTGTTCTGATTCTTCTTTCACAACACAACTAATGTGGAAATACGTTTAATATGATTGTACAGGTATAACCAATAACACACTGCTTGCTATCTTGGGGAGAGGGACAGCCACAAAAGGAGGGAGGGAGTAAAAAATTGGGAAATCAAAATCTTATATAAGTGAATGTTGCAAAGTATCTTTATATGTAATTACAAAATAAAATATTAAGTGGAAAAAGATAACAAAAGAAGAAAGAGAATATTTAAGTAACTATATCCTAGGAAAAGAACTTGAATAAAGCTATCAATGGGCTTCCTAAAAAAAAAAAAATCTCCAGTGCCAGATGGACTCACAAATGAATTCTGCCAATAATTTAAAGAACAGTTAATTTTAATACTATATAAATTAATTGGAGAAATAGGCAAAGAAGGAGCTGTATCAAATTCCTTTCACAACATAAATATGGTGTTGACACCTACATGAAAAAACAGAAAAAGAAAACTATGGACAAATTCCCCTAATGATTATTAACGCAGAAAGTTTAAATAAACTAATAACAGGAAGACTATAGTTATGTATCACAAATATCATACATAATGACTTGGTGGGATTCATACCAGGAATGCAGGGCTGGTTCAATGTTAAGGAAACTCTCTGCATAATTGACCACATCAATAACAAAAACAACAAAAAATCATATGATTATATCAATGGCTACAGAAAAAGGCTTTATCAAAATCCAGCAACCATTCCTATTAAAAAACACTAAAAAGTACAGGAACCTTTCTTAAAACTGATCACAAGAAATCTATCTAAAACTAAGAGAAAACATCTATAACTGGGATAAACTTGGCTTTTTCAAGCAGATCAGGAGTGAAGCGAGGACATCTATTATCACCACTATTATTCAATATTGTCCTAGAAATACTATCTTTTAAAAATAATTCAAGAAAATGAAATTGAAGTAATTTAAAAGACAATGAGGAAAAACTATCAATCTTTGCTGATGATATGATAGTATACTTAGAGAAGCCTAGAGAATCAGTTAAAAAACTATTTGAAACAATTAACAACTTTAACAGTTACCATATAAAATAAATTCACATAAAAAATTAACATTTCTTTATAATACAAATAAAATTCAGAAGGAAGAGATAAAAAGATAGATTCCACTTAAATAACTACAGACAACATACAATACTTGGGAGTCTACCTGCCAAGGTAACCCAATGAACAAAATTATAAAATGCTTTTCACAAAATAAAGTCAGATATAAAAAACTGGAGAAATATTAATTGCCCATGGGTAGGCCAAGTCAATATAATACAAATGACATTTTAATCTAAGTTAATTTACTAATTCAGTGCTATACCAGTCAAACTACCCAAGAATTATTTTACAGAACTAGAAAAAATAGCAACAAAATTCATCTCAAAGAACAAAAGGTCAAGAATATGAAGGAATTAATTTTTTTTTAAATTAAGGAAGGTGACCTAGCAGTTCCAGATTTCAAACTATATTACAAAGTGTTAATCTTCAAAATAATATGGTAACTGGCTAACGGTGGTAGATCAATGGAACTGATGATTAAGTACACAATATATAGTAGGAAATGATTACAGTAATCGAATGTTTGATAAACCCAAATATCCAAGCTTTTGGAGCAAGTCCTAACAATTTTTACAAAAATTGTTGGGATAACTGAAAATTAGTTTGACAGGATTTAGGCATAGACCCATATTTCACACTGTAAACTGAGATAAGGTCAAAACTTAGACATAAAGGGTGATATCATAAGGAAATTAGGGGAACTTGGGAAAATGTACCTGCCTGATGCATGGATAAAGGGAGAGATTATGACCAAACAAGAGACAGAGGTGATAGAAGTAAAATAGGTAATTTTGATTATATAAAATAAAAAACAAACCTTTGCACAAAGAAAATTAGTGCAGCCAAAATTAGAAAGAGGAAACTAGGGGAAAATTTTGCAGCAAGTGTCTCTGATAAAGTTCTCATTTTTCAAATATATAAGGAATTGAGCCAAATTTATAAAAACAGGAGCAATTTCCCCAGTTCATAAATGGTCAAGGATATGAACAAGCATTTTTTTGTAAATATTATTTTTCCAATTACACATGAAGATAGTTTTCAACATTCATTTGTTATGACATTTTGAGTTCCAAATTTTTCTCCATTCCTCTTTCCCTCCTGTCTTCTCTCCCCAAGAGAGAAAGCAATATATTAGATATTTACTTTTCAATATTAACTTTTATAAGATTTTGAGTTCTAAATTTTCCCCTTCCTCACCCTCTTGCTCTCTAAAACTACAAGCAATTTGATATAGATTATACATGTACAGTCATTTTAAACATATTTCCACATTAGTCATGGTATAGACCTAGTAGTGGTATTACTGGATCAAAGGGTGTGCACGGTTTTATGTCCCTTTGCGCATGTGAACAGGCATTTTCAGAAGACTATCAATAGTCACATGAAACATGCTCTAAATCACTACTGATTAGAGAAATGCAAATTAAAACAACTCTGAGATACCACCTCACTTCTGCCAGATTGGTTAATGTAAGGACAAGCAAAGTAGGATCTTTTGCTGTTTTTGTTTTACTAAAAGTGCCTCTGAATAATGTGATTAAGGAGGATCTTTCCCACCCACTGTCAGGCCTGGGAAGATTTGTAGGAAGATCCAACTCTTTTGTTAATGAGGCACTGGTACTCAAGGGATGTGATGCCCTCTAGCTCTAAAAAGTATATAAAGACTATCAGGTGTGGGTTTTATTTTGGGGCTGACTGACTGGAAGTGTTTGTTTGACCAGATGAGGACTCTGGGAAGCTTCTAAGGAGCCCCCCAGCTTGGAAAACCCAGATGTTGGCATTTCCCTCTCTGATAAGACAGTTGGACCTCTCTATTGATGGTCAGGCAGAGGAAGTGATATCTGTTGATATTTGATTTCTCTGTATTTTCTTGGTGCTGACTCCACTGAACTAAGTGAATGATATATGTGCTTGGTTAAAGGAATGATACATATGCTTGATTAAAGTGATTGTTAGCCCCTCAAAAGTTGCCTTTCCTTTTATGAATGCAGATCTAAGAATCTGTGACAGCAGACCCCCCTGTGTATGTTGGGGTGCTTACTGATATAGCTAACATGACAGAAAAAGAAAATGATAAATGCTAGCAGAGATGTGGAAAAATTTGGACACTGATGCACTACTGGAATTGTGAATTAGTCCAACCATTCTAGGGAACAATTAGGAACTGTGCACCAAGGGCTTTTTGTGGTGGCAGAAAACTGGAAATTGAAAATATGCCTAAAAGTTGAGGAATGGCTGAACAAGTTCTGGTGAGTATGAGAGAACACTATTGTTCTATAAGAAATGGCAAACAGGATGGTTTCAGAAAAATCTGAGAAGTCTTATATGAACTCATGCAAAGTGAAGTGAAGTACCATGATAACAATCTACACAGTAACAGTTATATTGTAAGGATAATGAACTGTGAAAACTTAGCTACTCTGATTAAGACAATGATCAGAGACAATTTCAAAGGACTCGTACTGAAAAACACAATCTAACTCCAGAGAGATTACTGATGAACTCAGAATGCAGATTGAAGCATACTTCTTTTTACTGTCTCTACTTTTTTTAGGTTCTCTTGTTTTCTTTTGTAGCATAGCTAATACGGAAATGTGTTTGACATTACCTCACATATATAATCAAAATCAAATTGTTTGCCTTCTCAAAGAGTGGTTGAGGAGAGGAGAATTTAGAACTCAAAATATAAAAAAAGGTTATTAAAAAATTTACATATAATTGAGAAATATCTTTAAAAGTGATTAATTTTTAAAATAATACTACTTCATCCACCTTTGTATTTAGTGTCCCCTATACAGTCTACAGTGCTAACCTTTTCTCCCACTATTTTTTAAACAAGCCATTTACTTCAGACAGAACTGCTATATTCACACTCTTTCAAATATTTTTCCTTTTCCCTGCTATGTCTATATCCTTCTGAATTATACCAACCTGTCTCAAGTCTTAGCTCCTTTATATAGTCTTTCTTTTCATATCAAGCCTTGGTGATGTTTCAGATCACACTCTTAGAACTACTATATTATTATAATTATTATAATCAGTAGTAGTTGTAATAGTAGTAGTAAGATGACATTTATACAACCCTTTAAGCATTGGACAACGTTTTCCATAGTTTCAGTTCATCTTTACAACTCTTTGACATACGTGCTATTATAATCCCCATTTTATAGATGAGTAAATGACTTGCTCAAGATGTAAGAGTTGATCCATGATTGAAGCAAAATCAGAATTCCAGATTTCTGACTCCTAAGTCCAGTGTTCTATCCACTATACCCTTTAGCTACTACTTATTGCCTAAATCATTTCAATGGAAATTAAGTGTCTCATAACATTTCTCGGATTAAAGAATACTTAATCTTTTTTGTTTATTTTTTCTCATGTTGAAAGATAGAAAATAACCTCCTCCTAATACATAGGAATATCATAAATGTATTCATATACCCTACAGTGCCTAGAAGGTTGGCTTATTCAGTAAGTGTCCAATTAATATTTGTTTATTTATTTGGTGAATTCTCTGTTGTCAAAGTTATCCAGAAAAAAGCTATCAAAGCCTGTGTATTTCACAAATTTTTTCCATTTCTCTTGTTTATTTTGTTTACCGTAAGACTGAGATAATAGGTGAGAATTATTAAGAGCTCTGTTCCAAAATTCTTTGACATTCCAGCCAGTTTTGAATGGCAGATGGATATTCCTCTCTCTGATAAGGGGAACATTTTCAACTTAAGATCTCAACACAAATATATTTCAGGACAGACAATGGCACTTTGGTGAGAAAGGTTGAAAT
This sequence comes from Notamacropus eugenii, assembly GCF_028372415.1. Taxonomy (NCBI): domain Eukaryota; kingdom Metazoa; phylum Chordata; class Mammalia; order Diprotodontia; family Macropodidae; genus Notamacropus; species Notamacropus eugenii. The sequence continues at coordinate 174,338,370 of NC_092873.1, read as the reverse complement.
AAATGGATAAATGTAATGCAATATATTTAGCAGTTTTCATCCAAACTAGATTTGTTTTTACTTTATGCAGGAATGATTCTGCAAGGTCAATATATTGAGAAATAGTACGGATGGACACTGAAACTACTTTTGTTATATGTTTCAAGTTCAAAAATGTACCAAACAAATAGTGTTTGATGCTTTAAAAACATACTATACTCTGATTAATGGATGCTATAGATATCTTTCTGCTCTGTCTGCTTGGTTAGCTTTGTTTCAAATGTGATACAGATCTCATACTGCACAGCAGATCCAGAAATAGTTCGTGTTCCTTTAAATTCAGGCAATGCATCATTTTCTTTTACCCTGTGTCACATCAGTATATGACTGTAAAGCATGAGTTATATGGACATGAACCAGCATGTGGACATGGTTCTGATTAACTTGAAAAAATATGAAGAAAATTCAAATGTTCACAAAAAGAGGAAAAACATCCTACCTCTAAAACAACACTGGATAATAAAACATTTGTAAGAGCTATGCAGTTTTAATTTATTAAAAATTTCATTTAATATGGTCATGAAGACCAAGCAAGTATATCATGACAATTGGCCTTTATGTAATTCATCTTCTATATAAAGGTTTTCTTCTATCAAATTCCAATTCTGTTATCTTCAGAGAAGTTGTGCTAAAGATAATTAAAGAATCAACAAATCAGATGTGGTGGTTGTGTTGATTTGTTTTACAGAACCTTTAAAAAAATAAGATTAGGATTAATGGGTAAGGAAGGGGGAAATGAGTATATTAAGAAATGAATAAGATGTTAAAAGTTATCAGCTTAAAAATCCATTGAAACAAAAAAGAATGGACCAATCTAATTATGGTATTCACAGGTTCATTCTCAATATGAATGTAACTCACCTTTCTGATTACTCTCCAGAGGGACCAGGATAAAAGGGATAATGGAAAGACTTGCTTAAGCTAGAAGATGCGTGCAGGAATTTTTTTCCCCCAGAATTCTCAGATTTCTTTTTCCTTTGACCTTGGAGAGACATCTACCTGGAGTTTTCATGAACTGAAATAGAAAGCGGAAAAATAAGCCATTAAGAAATCCACACTTTTACAGACATGCTAACAGGAATAGATTATGGTGTATTGGTCTACTAATTGTGAGCAGGGACAGATAAAACTGAAGTCTCTTTGAGAAGTCATTCAAAGAAAGAAATGTGAATGGATATAAGATACAAACCAAACTGATATGAACTGGAGGCAGTCAGAGAAGGCGAAGATCAGTCAAGCTGAGGAAAGAATGTGAACAATGTCGAAACAAAACTAGCCACCGCCATGAAGAAAAGCCAATGGGATGCCAGTACATGGTCTTCTTTTCCCTTTGTGTCCTCTGATCTTTGGCTAAGAAAGCTCCAATTGTTTTTAATACTTATCTATTTCTCTTCTTTCCATTTTAAGACCAAATGCAAGAAGTGCCAGTAGGGGGACAGATTGCAGCATCATTGCAATATATTATTTGAAACTTTCTTTGATTATTTATTTGAGTTTCTTCTATTGATTGTGTTTTTATATCACTGGGACAATACCAGTTAATTAGCAAACCCTATGAGTTCAAAGAAGAAGAAAGTTTTGACTAAGGTAGTGAAGCCAGTCCATGGGGAATATTGGGCCTGATGAATGAAGAGGAAGATACTTTGTAATTTTTATTGCTTTGAGGATATTTCACACCATTCCTTGTAGACTTCCATTTTAACTGGGGGCCAGCTATCAGCACAGACACTGCTTGAAAAAGAATAAATAGAAAGGAAGTGAGTCATGAGTAACTGGAGCCCCATCTGGTGGTCAAAATATACCCTCTTCTCCTCAGATGGTTAAATAATCGACAGATGACTTGTGTTGGTGCTCTCAACAAGCAGAGAAAGGAAATGTTATGGATGTGAGAATGTAGCCATTACTAAAAATGACTTTTATCTCCAGATCCAGCACCAATAAAGGACCCTCGTGGTACAGTGGATGAGTCTAGAATCAGGAAGGGCTGAGTTCGAATCCAGTCTCATCACTCATTAGCTGTGTGATCCTAAGTGTAATTTAACCTCTGTCTCAGTTTTCTCAAATGTAAAATGATAATTGATAGCATCTATGCATCTGTGATTACTGTGCAGAACAAATGAGGCAGTATTTATAAAAGAGCTTAGCAAAATGCTTGGTACTCGGAACTACATAAAGAGTTGTAATGTTAATGAGATTTATGTTAATGAAAGATCTTCTCTGCCCATTAATGTACCTCTGATTAGAGGAGGCTTGTTTGTAGGAAGGCCTACCACTTTTGCTAATTGCTAATGAGGGGCTGGGTCCTGAGGGTCCTACCCTCCAGCTCTGAAAAGCGTATATGTACTCTGAGGTGAGGTTCTGCTTTTCACTGTGTCTTTGGAAGAAGGTTCCTTTGCCAGATGAGACTCTGGGTAGCCATACCCCCATCCCTCCAACCTGGCTTTGAAAACCCAGTTGTTAATGCTTGTCTCTCTGGTAATTATGTATGTGTGTAAGGGTCAGACAGCTGAATCTGTCTGTTTATCTGTGATGTATGTATTGCTTATGGTCAGACAGTTAGAAGCCCTGTCCATTGGCCTTTATTTCTCTGTTTGTACTTTCTCTGTTGATGAATGTAATAAAAGTAGATTGTTGACGCCTCAAAAGTTGCTTTCCTTTCAGAAAAGCAGATCTAAGAAGCTGTACAGCAGGCTCTCCTTGCCGGGGTGCTTGTCGCTACAATACTACTTTCTTCCCTTCCCTTAATATCTATTCACTCACATAAACTCATATTCTCATGTGTATTCATGTATATATGTATGTCTTTGCATCTATGTCTGTGCCCACACACACACACACACACACACACACACACACACATACACACACACACTCCAGTCTCTCAAGAATCAAAATTTCTGGTGTCCCAAAAGGCATGAGAAAATCGCATGTTGGGCTTAAGCAAGTGGTCTGCAACTTACTATAAACAAATAACTTGAACATAAAGATCTCATTTAGGAAATGAATGAGCAGAAAAAGAGGTAAGTCACACCCATTGCTGTTGATTGAAGAACAATAGATGGTTCACTTGTTTGCTGTATTGATACCTATGAAATTTTGAATGACCTAGAAGGCTTTGGCTCATGTTATGGATTTTATATGGTGGGAATACTAATGCCCAAACAGAGTAAGTACCCAGGATGGGAGGCTATGGATGGGTTGAAATCTATTTTGTTAGGTGTACCCATACTAACGAGATGGATTTGCGACTAGAAGTCTGAATAGTCCCTTTCCTCCCAGCTATGGCAAGGTAAAGAGATCATCTTTAAAAAAAAGAATTATGAATATATATAATATGTGTATATACAGATAGACAGATGGGGGTGTATTATATATTTATATGTACACATATATGCATGTGGATGTGGATTATGCCTATATAGATATATACATATATATAGTATGCATATATGTGATGTATATATGCATATGCATACACACATATATAAAAATATATATTAAATTTTCCAATATTAGTATATAAGCTCCTTTCAGACTGGTGCTATCTTGCTTACTTGTATTTGTACCCTTAGTATTTTGCATAATACTTGGGGGAGATTGTGTTTGTCCTTTGTTGCCAAAGAAGACCATGCCATCAGAAAAATGATGACCTGACTTGCACTTGACTTTGCTTTGAGTGAGGAGGGCTGTGCAGGTCACCAGCCTCACTTCTTCTCCAGAGCCATCTGAATCCAGTAACTAGATATTCATCAGGATGACTGGAGATGACCCAGGATGCACTGCGAGACCTTGGGCCCTTTAGGCCAAGGTCTTTGCAGGTACTCACTTAAGACTACACTTCATTGTCGTTTAGTCATTCAGTAACATATGACTCTTTGTGACCCCAGGGATCATAGCAGGCCAGACCCTCCCAGTCTGATGTCTTGGCCTCATTAAAGGGACCATGCCCCGGCTACTTCTTAAACTTGAGGGAGGGAAGGAGGAAGCAAAGGGAGAGTGAGAGACAGACAGAAATTTATTAACACATACATGTGTGCTTGTATGTCTGTGTGTGTTTGTGTGTGTAAAGAGCTCACTATATGTCAGGCATTGTTCTAAATCTTGAAAATAAAATTATAGTCAAGCAAGACAGTACCTGTCCACAAGAAGGGAATACTGGGAAGTGATGTGATAGCCTAGTTCTGGGCATGATAGATTGAAAGTTTACTTATCAGATCTAGGGTTCTGGGGGCAGAAAGGTGTGTGCGTGTGTGTGTGTGTGTGTATGTGTATGTGTGTGTCTGTGTGTGTCTGTGTTATACATATACTAAAGCATTAAGAGAAGAACAATGAGGACATGGAAAATAAAATGGAGACAGGGAAAATGTTAAGAGGCTTTCAGGAATACGGAATCATATTTGTTATAAAAATCAATAATACTCTATTGGATCCTTAAGGAAGGGTAATGTGATCATAGCAACAAGACAGTTAAATTGCTATTAGATTGGTCTTCTTTTTATTATTATTTGATATTTATTGAGCACTGACCTGATAGTTGGTGCAGAGATTATTAACTCATTTACAATTTCAAAACAGAAGCCTGACAAAGCACATAAAAGGAAAATCCCTCAAAATATTTTAAATAGGGATTAAAATGGAAAATAAATCCAGGGAAAAACTGGATTTCAAAAATAAAATAAAAACCCAAAGTGTAGAGAAACATTGAAATCTAGTTATTTAGACATTCTCAAGAAAATTTGTTTTGGGTAAAATTTGGAAGATTCTGAGAAAAGTTTTACTTCTAGAGGAAAAAGTAAAAAATAGAAAGGATTTACATGAAGAATGGAGTTATTGTTTTTGGGAGATGATGATTGACATATTGTTATACCTGTGAAACTCAGGGACTGCCTTCCTGAACATGTACTTAACTGTCACAGTGTCCCTAAAATTGTCACCAGGACAGCAAAGAAAAATGTGGAGCAGGAAGGCATTAGAGATTCAGATCAAAAGAGTAAAAAGTGCAGAATGGATCATAAAGTGCAAGAATCTTAGTGGCCACAAGAGCTAAAGTGGGGTCCTCAATCCATAGAGAACTCCTCACCCAACCCAGGAAAACAGTTGCCTTCCTTAGTCTTCAAAATACCTAGAGTTAAAGGGCTATGGTCTCCCTCAGCCCAGTATTTCATAGGCTTTTTAAGATCATAATTTCCTCCTACTTCTTAAGACCTTTAGTCCTCTCCTAGTCAAAAAAAAAAAAAAAAGAGGTGAAAGTATCTGCCTGACTTCCTATAATATTTCTATATATGCTAGGAGGTTTTTGTTAAGTCTCACTCTTTACTTTCCCAGGATTCTTTTCTCTAGATGCAACAATTCAATAGCTTAAAATTTTCCTCTTGCTTTCTATTTGCCATTTTCTTTGTTATTTTTGTTTATTCCCAATTTCTCCATCATTCATTTAATTGGCTGAGCCCCACACTGTGAATAGTATCTGCCATTTACTAGCAATGTGACCACGGACAAGTGATTTAGTTATTGTGAACCTCAGTTTCCTCACCTGTAAAATGTGTAAGTTGTGCTAGGTAGTCTCCAAGGTTCTTTCCAGCTCTGGATCTTTGGTTCTATAGATCTCAACACTGGTGTTTTATAGGATCTGAAGTTAGAGGATCTTAATTCCAAGTAGTAAGACTCAGACTACATAGTCTCTAAATCTCTTCCAGCTCTGTGTCTTTGATGCCATGAGGTAAGGGACCTCTCCCAAAGAAGAGTAATTAATAAGTGGCAAAATTGGAATCAATTCCAGGTGCTCTAACTCCAAATCCAGGGCTTCTTCCACTATGTTCCATAGAATCAAGAATGTTGGACCCCACGTGATTTAATTTATTTTACCACAGTATCTCACAGTTCCATATAAATTATGGTGGAACTGCAGTCTGTCTCATTGGAGGGATTATCACATCATCAGAATGCCCTGCCTTTGAAGCAACAAGGTATTGAAATATTCAGATCTGATGGTTCATTTCCAATCTCATGGTGCAAATTTTATTTTTTTTTCCTTAGATGATACAGCGTGCATTCTCTCGCTCTCTCTCTCTCTCTCTCTCTCTCTCTCTCTCTCTCTCTCTCTCTACCTCTCTCTGTCTCTCTCTCTGTCTCTCTCTCTCTTTACAGATATAGATAGATAGATAGATAGATAGATAGATAGATAGATAGATAGATAGATAGACAGACAGACATATACACATACTCATATATGTATGAGATCTTGAGATATCTATATATTATACATGACAATATCTGTAAATATAGATATATACGTATAGCTATATCATAAATATAAGATATATATAGAAAAATAGATACACATTTTTAAAATAGTTCAAACAAGGGGTTATCTTTTTGAAATATTTGATCTCTTTCTTGCTTAACTCCTCAAAAGTCTACCTGAAAGTCATTTCACCTCAGCTTCTAGGGAGAAGGCAAAACAGTTTTCCTATTTGCATCCCTCTCCACCTTTTAATGGAAAGTTAATGAAATTAAGAATGATTGAGATTTATATGTTCTTGTTTATCTTATTAAAATGCAAACAATTCAAGAATAGACTATAAAAATAAGCTAGTCCTTAAATAATGATCTGTGGTTAAGTTTCTAAAGAGTTGCTAATCTGCTCTCTTGGAGGGAGTTCCTTCATCAGTGTTTACTTACATAAAATCATAGGTCAAGAATTTAAAAAAAGGAAATTGTGCAACTGGAAGTATAAGTAGTATGTATGACACCCATTTGAAAATGAGCACACTAATGCTCAGAGACATTATATGACTTTCTCAAGGATGCACAGTAATGACTTGTTCACATAGTTTACAAATAGCAGAGTTCAAATTAAAACCTGTTTTCTGATACCAAGCTTCAATGCTTTTCCTCCACAGCAGCCATATCATCTTTAGATTTTCTACAGTTTCATTTGTAAACTCTTAATAAAATCTAAATTAACTGAAAAAATGAGGTGTTATAGGGAAACTGGCATTTCTAATCTGACTCAAATGTACTGTCATACCTCAATCTTTCAATGTCATTAGAGAATGATGTATGTCATATAAGACTAATCTTTGAGTTATACAAAGTTTTCCTTTTTCAGTACCAAAATTTTTGAAAAACACTTTTCTTCTCATCATGTTTATGGAAGTCCTCCTAATGAATATAACATACTTCCCTAAGCTAAAAGCAACCTCTTTTATTAGAAACATGGTATCAACAATCAAATATCACCCAAACAACAAAACTTGTTTAGTGTTATTTGTTTTGAAATAAATTAATTTCAACACAAAAGTATAGTAACAAATTTTGCTCCCTCTACATGCTCCCTGGAATTCTTTGGCCACCCATTCTGACTTAATTCTCCTTATGTATTTGCACTCCATTCTTCTAGTTCTTTTGCTTTGTATTATTTCATAATGTTGTTTCCAGACTATTCCATTATATGAATGCACCACAATTTACTTAACTGTTCCCTGTTTTTGAACATTTAGCTTGTTGCTTGTTGGGGTTGGAAGCTCAATTCCGTGTGGACAGTCTCGGGCGGGTAAAGGTGGGAACTTCTAAATCTTAGAGCTCTCACGAGACCCCCCCCCCAGGAAAAGGCTGGGAATCGAGGTGAACCGAGCTATCTCGTGTATTTCCGCCTCTTCCCGTGAGAAACGTGATGGGAGAGAGATCTCCCCGCCCTCGAGATTGTCCCGGATCTGGGCACACTATTGTTATCTAACAGCACGGTATTCAGATGCAAACTATGCGACTGGAGAGTTAAGTAGGATCAGGGAAGCCTGAAAGCTCTCTTAGCACGTGAGGAGCCAAAGAGGACACAAGGCTCCGCTTTTCCTCTTCTCCTTCTCTCCCCTCCCCCTCTCTCCCCACTTGTACTTCTACTTCCAATCTCTTATTGTAAGATCTTTGCCTCCTTGGGAGATTCTTCTATCCCTCCTAAGGAAGAATTCCCCTGCACTTGTAACTAGACCCTGAAATAAAGCTCAACCCTTGTTCGACTCTGGAACGTCCTTTCTCTCATACGAGCATCCGGTTTGGCCAACCGAAGACCTCGGGAGGTGAGGTAAGAAGACTCGGGTAGCCCACAGGCCTCTAGGCCTGGCAGTTGCTTCTAGGTTTTTTTCTTTGTGTTTCTTTTATTTTGTTTTTGTTCAGGTTTGATTTGTTTGCTTTCAATATACATAATGATGAAATGAAGATTTTTGAAGGGATAGCCTTTTTAAAATAACATTTTGGAGTATATGTCCAACAATGGTAAGATGTAACTATTTTTGCCTATTTCCAAAACTACATATTACAGAAGATTTTCAAATCTGCATTGATAAAGGGAGTTTTTCCACTGGGAACTCCTCATATCAATGAAATCCGAGATTCAGACCCAAACAATCCAACTAACACTGTATATGGTTTTTTTAAAAAGTGATGCCTTGCTATTAGGATTGGTAGAGTTTCTTGCTCCCCTTATGTTATTAAGTATTATTGTGTATTTACACTGTGTAATGATTCTTCTCATGGGGGAGGAGGGGGGGGAATTGGTGCACACCAGGATAAAAAAAAACATGTAAGCATTGTTCCATGCTCTTAAGAAGCTTCCAATATTTCCAATGGTGTGATCTTTCTCCTTCTAGGTGGTTTCTTCAAATATGTTGTAGGAAGCAAAAGCAGATAACCATCTCCCGACTCTAGTATTTTCACTGACTAACTCTGCCTGGAATTCACTCTGTCAGACCTCCCCAACTTCCTTCAAGTCCCAGTCAAAATCCCAAATTATAGAAGATACCTTTTCCATCCCTAATCGCTGATACCTTCCTTCAGTAAATTTTCACCAATTTATCCTGTATGTATCTTCTATGCTATATAGTTGTTTGCATGTATTCTCCCCTCAATAGACTATGAGTTCCTTGATGGGAGGGATTGTTTTTGCTTTTCTTTGTATGGCCAGTGTATGACACATAGTAGGCACTTAATAAATGCTTGTAGACTTGATTTAGCTTAAGAAATTTTTTTAAATTATAAATTCTGAGGAAGTATTAGATGGTCTCTTCTCTATATTAATGTTCATGAGCATTCTGACAAATTTTTCAGCTGGTCAGAGGCTTTACCTCATATTTACCTCTGGATCTCCAGGTATTTGAACAATTATAGTTGACAGAAATCTAATTTTTGGATAAGTAAAGTCTTTTTCTGCTACATTCTCTCCTTTCTCCTAAGTCTGGCCCAAGTAATCCATTATGAATTATATAGGTCTTTCATAAATATTGGCTATTTTTTATTGTATATAAAATTTATTTTTTAAAATAATTAGCCAATAGTATCTAATGCAATGGCAATCAGATAATGGGGGGGAGTACTGTGTTTCTTTTTTAAACTATAATAAAGGTCAGTCTCAAGTGCTGGATTTCTTTGGTCACAGCAACCCACAAAACTGTCAAGTTAGGGATAGATGAGTTTGATCTCCCTCAATAAATGGAGAACCCACACTGATAAAAACACAGGAGAAACTTTTCTTTTATAAAAGATATGTCTCTTGTTTGTTCATATTCAAACACCCCCCATTCAAACACACACTCACAAATGCACAGAAATTTATAAGCCCCTTGAAGTCCTGGAGATAGAGGAAATACAAGTGTTAATAATAGTAAGAATGTTAATATTTATTGGTATTTATCTAGCTTTTGAGGGTTTGCAAAGTGCTTAACACATGTTAACGCACTTGACTGGGACAACTCTGTGAAGTAAGTACCATTATCATCCCATTTTACAGATGAGGAAACTAAGACAAAGAAATTAAGTGATTTGCTCAGGGAGACTCAGCTAATAACCGACTATGTCAGTATTTGAATCCTAAGCTGCATTTTTCAATGTCAATTGTGGTCGTGACCTACAACTAACAAATGCTTTGGGACTATGAGGAAAAAAGAAAAGTTAAGGAGAGAGGAAAAGAAGCTAAGAGAAGTAGGTGGCAGTGAGCAGGGAGGCTGGATGGGCAAGGCAAGAAAAATCCTCTGTGTTTTTGCCCATAAAAGAATGAAGTGGGTGTAGAGTCAACAAAGTTCAAACGGTAGCACTATTGCTTTGAGATTTTATTTTTACAGCATCCAGAAAAGGAAATCTTAGAAATACTCTGTCGAAACCTCCTTATTTTAAGGATGAGAAAATTAAGGTAAAGATAGGTGAGCTGACTAACCAAGACCAAAAAAACAGTAAAAGCAATTAATTAACATTCTCACAGTTTTGAGGCTTGTGAATTGCTTTGCATGTATCATCTCATTGGATCACTCCATCCAACAACCCTGTCACATAGGTGCTATTATGCCTTCATTTTGCAAATGAAGAAACTGAGGCCATCGCCTGTTAAGTGACTAGCATAAATATTAAGTGTCAAAGGCAGGATAACATCTAGGTCCTACCCTCTACCTAGTTTCCCAGCATCACCTCCTGTAAGAGAGGCAACATTGAATCCAAACCTAGCACTACAGTTTCTTTTCCACAGTGCAATGCCCTCTCTCCTCTGTGTCATGCTTCCTTCCTCTTCTGTTATCCCCCTTTCTCCCTGGCTCAACTGCCAGTTCTTCATGTAATGTTTGCTAAGCCCTTCCATCCCTCTGCTTTCTGATGCACTTTCAAGCTTGTGACTCTTTGTCGGTTTGCATCACAACTTTAATGTTATGTCAAAATGTGTGGGGTAGGTTTTACAATCAACAGGAGAAAAAAAGCAAGTTAGATTCTTTACGAATGCCTCTTTACCATGTTGATCAACACTACATCACTAACGGTTGCACATAGATACATGTTAGTGAAGCATCTGTCTGCTGACTTGCTTCCCTATCAACTTTCTAGTTTATTTCTGCATAACTTTTCACCCTGTATCTTCACTCTACATGACACAGGTAGGAAACTTGCAGTACAGTTCAACATTCCTGCTTTAGAGAGTCAGCATGCAGTGCAAATTCATGCTGTGAAGACTTCGAAAGCGCCTTGTGGCGATGCACTGGTGTGAAAGCTTGGTGGTAATCTGTAAACGCATATTGGAAACCAACTACTGTATTATTTAGGTAAGAATGAAAATCCTTTACCCCTCCTCCCCATACGATGGTTTATTCAACTGATTTTTCTTTCACATTTCATGTGAAGAAAGATAACTAGCTATCATTGTGCATATTTTCAGCTAGAAAAAAGCACCCCACATTAGAAAAATCCCAGGTAAATAATTAAAAAGTCAAAATCAAAACATCAATAATATCCCTATCTTTCACATTAAAAATCTGCCGCCTTCTCCAGTTCACATCACAAAAAGAAATATTTACTTGCAACAGCTGAAAAGAGTAGGATCCAGATCTTGAATATTTAATAGAAAATAAAATGATATTTATTTTTAAGTGCATTCTACATTCAACACAACTGCATACACACAACAAATCTATTGCGTTGGCCTGACATAGTTACTGCAAAGGTTTTTCCTTTGCTGTCCCAAGGGCCCAATTGATTTATCTGCCAGAAGCCTAAAGCCCAAAAATAAGATAGCTTTGAGTTTACAGAGGTCATTTTTCATTGTCTAAATAAAAATTTCTAAACAAAAATCTCTCATCCTGTTAACCGCAGGGTCCTTATCTCCCCAGAGGCTACAGCAACCTGAAAGAAGCCATTTCAATTCTTTCATGAAGAAAGATAAAAGCAAGTTTTCGATTAGAAAGCCCAGGAAAGCCTTCTTATTAAATGGTGGTAACAGTAACTAGTTGAAAAGGCAAAACTGTTCGGGAATGGGAGGGAGTAAGGGTAGAGAGGAAAGGGAGACATCATTATGCATGAGGTGAAGTCCATACTGGAGGCGGCCAAGGCAGTCTGAAACCATGGCATTCCAGGAGGCAAAGGGAAGTTTATAAGCCCCCCACTCAGTTTGGATGCCCAGTTCCTTAAGGAACAGCCCCAGTTTACTGTTCTCTTAATTGTGTGGGCAAACCTTTATCAACTAACATTAACTACTGTGTCACAATAATTATGCATTCAGACCCATCGTCTCTGATCTGTCATGATTCAAAGTGCTGATGCAGCACTGGCTGGGGTTGGATACAGGCGTGCAATTCTATCTTTGGAATAATAGATTTTGCAATGCTAAGCTAAAAGGGGAATTATCAAATATGACTTCATATACCAAGTTTTGATAAAGCAAGATAAACATAGACATTAATGGTGATGTCCTGGAAAACAATCCAAAACTCAGAAAGCAAAAGAGGATTCTACTATTTGGGGAAACCTATAATAAATAAATGAGGGTGAAAAGCACTGCCCACATATTATCCTAATCCTTTAAACAGAATCTAGTAGGGGAGAAAAATGATAGAGAAATTAGGAAAAGGGAAATACTACCAAGGAGACTTTCATACAATAGCACTGAATAATGAATAAGCCAAAAATTCAACATCTCCTGAAATCCCTAATTTTTTTTCCTTAAGAAAAAAGGAAAAAAAATAAAACCTTAAAAAATTTATTCAGTAAGGTCTTTGATGGTAGGAACTGATTCTCTCTTTTTTTTCCTACGTTTAGTATCACAATTATCAGGTCAAATATATTATATTAGGCCCTTGTATATCATAGGCATTAAAAAAGTTTATTGGATTAACTTATTTAACATGTACTTATTTATTTTTACTATCAATGTGTTCCTTATTCTTGTAATAGATTGCAAGCTCCATGAAGACAGACCATGTTGTATCTAAAACTTGCATCTCTTCTAGTGTTTAACACGAAGACATTGTTGAATAAATTTGGTGAATCTGGTTTTTTTTTAATATTCTTTTAAACACATTAATCACCACGTGTAAAAGATCTAAAGACAACTATTTCTTTGATTTAAAACTTTAGTTTGGCTTTCCTTAAATACATTGTTTGAAGGGTTAAAACACACATTTTTCAGCCCTGCAAGATGAGTTATTGGAAAAATAGTGAAACCATTAAAAGAACAGGAAAGACATGACCAGAAATTCTCCAGGAAAAAGGAGCTTTCATTACACCACCCAACAATTCTTATATTTCTTTAGCCAGAATATATCATCTGTTTTTGCCTTCCAATAGGTATTTAATTCCCTTTTTTTTTTTGAACCAATAAATTAGAAGTTTCCAGATGGATTGCTAAAAAAAGTACCTCTCGGAACTTCACAGCCCCCACATAACATTACTCATTTCTTAAATGAAAGACTCAATAAAGAGATAAAATTATCACTCATTTTTCTTAGTACAATAAATGTTTTTAAAGCTACAACATGATTGCAGTTTTTTTCCTAAATTTTATTATTATATTATCTGATTTCAAGAATAAAAATTTAAGTGAATATATATGTAATTTGATGTAGTGGGGAGGGGGAGAATTTCAGGAATTCTGGCTACTTTTATTGTTCATGTAAGGAACTCTCAGCTCCTGAATCAGCTACATGGTGCAATCAACAGAGTGCTAAAGACCTGGTGTCAGGAAGACAAGTTCAAGTCTAGCCTTAAACAGGTACTAACTAGGAAACCTTCAACTGTAGAGATAATAAAAGCACCTAATTCCCATAGTTAATATTTGCAAAGAATTTAACAAGAGGCACTTAATAATACTAGTTTCCTTTACTCTTTCCAAGTGTGAAAATTTCTCCCATAATGCAGATCAATAAATATTACTACAACAACAATTAACAATAATAATAGGTAACAGTTAGATAGCCTTTTAGATAGCAAGGCATTAGGTTATTTTGATCAATCCTGGAAACAACCTTCCAGGGTAAATGCTATTATCATCCCATCTTACAAATGAGGAAAGTGAGTCACAGAGAAGTTAAATGACTTGACCAGAGTCAAAAAGCTATTATCTTTGGAAGGATTTGAATTCAGGACTCCCTGACTTTAACTATCTAATTTACATGTAACATTTATTCATTACCTTGAGTATCATAAGTTTCAGTGACTTTGCCCATGTTAAGAGACTACGTTAGTCATGGATAGAACTTTCTGGCAGTAAAGATATCTTGCTAGCCACTATTTATGCTTCCTGACTATTTATGAAAACAATCACCAGATTGAAGGTGTGCAAAAATCATAAATTGGGGGAACAGTACAGTGTAGTCATCAATAAGCCAAATGCACTCAATTTACTAAGAAGGAAGCTAAAATTGCAAAAACTCCTTAATCTCATTATGTTGGAATGACTTGGATGCTTTGAATTCAAATTCAATATTTTCTCTACTGTTATACTCATTCCAATGCTGTAATTCCTTTTTTAAAAAAAATGAACTGACAATATAACAGGGGGAATAGTTAAAATTTCAAGCAAGCATTAATTTGAAAAAAGCAATGCTATTGAAGAAAAATTTACTATCTTGAGATTTTTTCTGTTGAAACTTGATGGCAGCATCATTTTATTTAATATACCCTGAAACAAGATGGAGTCGTTGTTATGTGTATGTACACCTTTAGGAGAAAAAAAGATGTATGTTGTAGTCCTCTACACTGAAAACATAATGTACTTTAGAGAGATTGTCATGTATTGGAACACAAATACTGTGTTCTACTATTTCTTTGATTAGCCCTCGTCCCTACTCTTCAGGGTTCCTATCCTACAAGAAAATAAAATTTTAAGCCCAGAAGGATTTTTACAGTAATGCAAGCTATTGATCGGTGCATTTTTTTTTTTCAGCAAGAGCTTACTACTGTGTCCAGATTCCTTACAGCTCCAATATGCCCAGCGGGTTAATATTGGGTACGGTACAAGCTGTTAAGAAAGTTTTTTTCTGAAGACTGTTACATATTTCAGCTTCCTAAGGGACTATACAGAATATTTTGTTTCCCAGCTTCTATCCCAACCTCTGACAGTAAGAAGTATCTCACAAGTGGTGAAACCCAGTAATTTTAAAACAAATTGTCCTCTTTTAAAGTTATTCAAAATAGACACTTTATGAGATAAGCCTGTGATGACTGCATGATAAATTCTAGGCAACTAAAGTTTTTGAAATTATACGTTAAAGTGAAATTCAGAGACTTTTGATAACAAAACAGAATTGGGTTATATAAGAAATTGAACAGATAGAAAATCTCCTACCTCTCTTCCACCGGTATTTATTTTACATGCAAATGAAACATAAAAAAAAATCAGTATTCTTAAATATCTGAATATTTGACTATGATCAACAATATATCTGATGATATGAATGATTTTTTTTCCTCAGCATGTTTTGCATCATGTAGATCTAATAACTTATATGCATAAAACAGTACATCTGGTAATTTCTAAATGGGAAGTGATTCAGGGACATTTGATTCATGACTTCTAAAATTAATTTTTGGAGAGTTACCTAATTTAGCAAACATAAGTTTTAAAAGTGAAGTAATTTAAAATATGAATTAAAATACTGATGCCTTATTAAACAATTTTATAATCAAAATGTGTACTTTTTAAATGAACTTTATTCTCTCTTTTAAAAAAAAAAAACAACACGTACTGAACTTTTTGAAAGTCTCCCTTAACAATTTGTAAAATGGCTGGTTTCTGTCATAATAGTTTTTAACCAAGGCATAATCAATGTGTTCCATTTTTCCTAAATTTACCATTCATGTTCTTTCCATACTACTACATAGTAGGCACTTTAGTGTCTATTTTCTTTCTCCCTTCTTTCCTTCTATTCTTCCTTCCTTGCTTCTTTCCTTCCTTCCTTTCTTCCTTCCACAATATTCCCATATTGTGATGTGAAGTTGAGAAAAGGAAAGTATAGTTCCCACTGCAGCATTTTCTGGGCATAAGAAAAATACTGTTTTTGACATTTTTAGCTCTTTTTTTAGAGGCAATCAAGGTTAAGTGACTTGTTCAGGGTCACACAGCTTGTAAGTATCTGAGGCTCAATTTGAACTCAGGTTCTCCTGACTCTAGGGCCAGTGCTCTATTCACTGCACCACCTAGCTACCAAAACTGGAACATAAGGAAAAGATAAGTTTCTTAAGTGATATAGTGGAGGGAAAGTCCTACAATACAGATCTGATTATATCTTTCACATGTTCAATGAACTACTATTATCTCCTAGATCAAATACAAACTCTTTGGCATTTAACGTCTTTTCCAATCTGCTTTTAGCATACATTTCCAAGCTTAAAATACATTATTACTATCTTTCAGACCTTCTGTGATCCAGCCAAAATGGAACTTTATTGTTCCTCACCGGGGCTATTTCATGCCTTTGTTCTGGCTACATCTTACTCTTAGAATCCTTAGTTTCAAAGCTAAGTTCAGATACCATCTCATACATGAAGCCTCTCTTCCTACATAAAGTTAGTGAGTAGAAATTACCCACTATTTAATTTGTACATTTTAAAAATATATGAAGAGTTTTGTATGTTATTTTGATCAAAAGAATGTAAGCTCCTTAAGACTTATTTGTGACTGTATCCTCAACATCTAGCATAGTGTCTGGCACTTAATAAGAGCCTGATGTTTGAATAGTGAATTGGTTGTTTAAAGTCACAGGTTCAGGGTTTACAAAGCTTACGACTCAAAGTTTCAATGTGTGCTAAACCATGAAATCTTTTGTTAGGCATTCCAATATTCTTTCCAAAAGGTAGCGTGGCATTCTGACTCATGCCATAAAGACCATGTAAGTGGACTGTAAGCCAGTTGTCTGGAAGCAGTCCAAAACCATGGGCAGCCAAAATTATCAACTTGAGCTGAAATCCACAATATGCACCAATACTTAGAGGACAAGGAGGAAGGAGAGGAGAGGTAGAACACAAGCTAATGTAATGAATATGGTCGTAGACCCTGAACCAAGAATGGGGATCAAATTCTACCTTGAACCAAGACTTGGGATCAAATTCTATCTCAGACAGTTAATAGCTTTTGTGAACAAGGGTCTTTCAGATCCATTTACTTGGTTCGTGATCTATAATAGGAATGAGTTGGACATGATGTCATCTAAGACTGAATTCCCTTCTAGGTTTAAATCTATTATCTTACAAGATTCTATGTTTGTATATATGTGTAACATATATGCATATACTACATACATACATATAGGTTTAGAAGTTTAGTTTCATGTATAGTACTCTTCCCTTTTCTTCTTTATATGTCATGTCATCATTTCTCTGATGTCATAGACCTCTTCAAAAATGAAGGACAAACACAACAACTTGTAAATATTTGTGTTTGTCGATGATTAAGCTTACAATTCAAATTAAAAAATTAACCTTCCCAAGCAGGTACTCTCACCATTCATTCAGTCAGCAATAAACAATTTTTAAGTGCTTACAATATACAGGGTACTATATCAAGTGCTAGGGACTCAAAGAAAGGCAGAAATAGTCCCTTTTCTTATGGAGTTTATATTCTAATGGGATGGGATAGGCAACATGGAAACAACTACATACATACAAAATATATACTGGGTAAATTAGAAGTAATCTCAGAAAGAAGACAACGGGCACTGGGTAAGGCAAAAAGTAAGGGCACTCTCACAGAAAATGGAGTTTGAGCTGAGGAGGGAACAAATTACATAATACTTGTAAATCTTTTTGTACTATAAATGCTAGCTGTTATTCTAGAGGCAGCAGGTAGCAGAGTGGATAAAGCATAGTCTGGAATCAAGAAGATCTGAATTCAAATCTAGCCTCAGACATTTACTAGTTGTGTGACCCTGGGCAAGTCATTTAACTTCTCTTTGCCCCAGATTCCTTGTACAATGGGGATAATAACAGTACCTACTCTGTAGAATGATTACAAGAATCAAGTGAATTAATATTTGTAAAAAGCACTTAGCATAATGCCTGGCATGTAGTAGAAATTATAGATATATGTGTGTATATGCACAAATGTATGTATATATATGTATATATATATATGTGTGTGTGTGTGTATGTACGTATATATGTGTATGTATGTGTGTGTGTATGCTTATTCTTTTCTTTCCCCTTCATTCTATAGCTAATGAAAAGTAGAAAGGTAATGAGATGGTATGTCCTCTGTGAGAAAGAAGAAGGCCATCATTATTCAATCTTAGAGTACTCAGGAGAAAATAAAGAATAAGGAAAGTTAGAAAGGGGTCAGTCTGTGAATGGCTTTAAAAGTCAAACAAAGGTTTTCTATTGGATCTGAGAGGTAATAAAAAGCCATTGATGTTTATCGAGTAAGGAGATGAGGCATGCGCTACCAGACAGGGATGTTATGCAGATCACGTTGGCAGCTGATTAGAAGTTGGAGTAAAATGGGGACACCCTCAAAGTACTGAGACCAACCAGAAGACCATAGCAATAGTTCACATATGGGGTAAGAAGAGCCTGCCACAAGGTAGTGGCAGTGTCAGAAGAAAGAAGCGAATATAGATGAAAGATGTTGAGAATGCAGAAATAAAAGGGCTTGTCAAGAAAATGGTGTTCAAATCCAAGCCCCCTTTCATGCTAGCCCAGACTCAGGACCTCTCTTCCAGATCCATTCTGGTAATCACCAATGTGACAAAATACCAGGCTATAGTTGTATACCACCAGGGTGCCAATATTCCATATTTCCCACAGAGCCAAAGCACCAACTTCTGAATTGGATTTAAAATGAATTCAGGCATATGCAAGTAGGTGACTACTTCAGTACCAAGTGGCAAAAATGGCTGGGCAGAAGCTATTTTTTACTAGGACACGTTTGCGATTTTCAAAGCAAAATTTGTGGCCAGCTTTCATTATATTCCATGCTACGTAATTTTTTATGGCATACACATTTATAAATAAAAGCATGAGAGCCCCTAAATCACTGACTTAGGCTGAAATGATGCCTCTAGGGTTTTGGATTAGAAAAAAAATAAAAGAGAACCTAGAAAGGATCATAAGGCAATATCTTACAGGAAGCAAATTGATACCTAGGATTACAGTAGCAATTCCTTTTTGGCACTCACAGAGAACATATTTTAGATAAACAAACAGGCAAGACCATTTTGGATCTCTGTAAATAGAGCTGAAAAGTCAAGCAAGAATCTTTGACTATCCTGATGCAAATGACATCATTCATAACCTTTTTAGCAACTAGTGAATTCAGATCAGCTGTCATTTGCAGATGCTAGACTAAGGTTGAACTACTTACTATATTTCCCATTATATTCCTCCTGATAGAACATGGCCAGAGCAAGTTATGATTGAATTTCTATATTACCGACTTTTTCCTCAGCAGACTTTCACCTGTGATGCTCAGTATTTACACTGGGATTTGTTTATAAATCAGTGTGATAATAATGACAAAAATAGATTAGTTCTCTCACCATGTTTCAGACTGGGGAGGTAGGTCCTTATTATTAGAGCTGTGGTTGAATCATTCCATAGTATCCAGCTCTATATGAGTCAATGGACTTCTGTTCATGGGGTTTTCTTGGCAAAGATTAAAGTGATTTGCCATTTCCTTCTCCAGTGTTCCCCCACTTTACAGATGAGGCAAATAGGGGTTAAGTTACTTGGCCAGGATCACACAACTAGTAAATGTCTGAGGTTGGATTTGAATGTAGATCATTCTGACTCCAAGTTTGGTGCTCTATCCGCTTAGCTGCCCCTAGTGGTGTTGTACTCATTGAGAAACAAGTAAATATGGTGTTAATTGAGTGAGATAATCAGTCAAACATTCCATGGGATCACAGATTCAGAGCTAGAAGAGACCTTAGGCACCCTAATTCAACTCAATTCTTTAAAAAATGGATGAGGAAATTAAGGCTCAGAGAAGTAAAAAAAAAAAAAAAAAAGGCTTGCTAAAGTTATAAAGTAGCAAGCAGCAGGTGTTAGCTTAAAATTAGTTGTCTAACCATGTTTTTCATGTTGCACCATGTCTTCTCTGTCGTTCATTCATCTGACAGATATTTCTTTGGTATTCCTATGATAAACACTATAAAAATGTAGAGGAGAACAAGAGATGGTCTCTGTCTCTAAGAGCTTACAATCTACTAAGGGAATTAAAGTATGTACGTAAATACCTGTGTTTTAATACAGTATGTAAATGTCAAAAGGGAGGTACAAAATAGTATATTAGTTTAACAGTGGAGGAGATCATGTCCAGTTGCAGGTAAGGGATCAAAGAAGGCTTTATAGAAGACATGACATTAAATCTGAACATAGACAAATGTGTATATTTTCAGGTACAGATTCTCTGTATATGAGTGTATAAGGGGGAAAGAGGAACACAGAGGGAACAGCACTGACCAAGACAACAAGGCATTAAAGCATAAGATGTGCTCCAGTCACAAGCATGTATTAATGACCTAAAGTCCATGCAGCATAATGCTAAGCTTTTCAGCTTTGGAAAGATGGATTATAGCAAGTTGTTTATCAATCATTTTCCTTCAATAACAAGCAGTTTAAATTTGAACTTCTTCCTCCTTTTAATAAAAACATTCTGAGAAACACATTTAGAACTTAAGTTAAAATTAATTTAGTACCTTAATGAAAAACAAAGATTCAAGATATCACCTTATCCCATCAAGATGAAATGACATTTTAAAAAATACATACATGCATACATATATAAACATAAATGTATGTATGTATATGGGGGTATGTACATAATATAGGGGTATGTGTGTATATAATTTGTGCATGCATCACTAAATAGAATAGGATCCCTGACATGGAAATAAACAAAAAGCATCTTATAAAAGTTTCAAGTATTAGGCAGGATTACAATTGGATGTTCTCTTTTGAATGGGAATCGGCTTCATTTTAAAAGGACTTTGCAGAGGAATCAAAAATTAAAAGACACATTGATTGAAATGAAATTTTTCTTGTGTATTTCCTATATCCCAAGCTACTAAGAAAGCTATTCTTTGCTAAAAAATTTGGATATACACACAGATGGTGTATTTGGAGGGATGAGGTTGGGCAGTTACTGTAAATAGGCTACAACACGTCAATGAGACCTATTTTTTACTTTCTTTGTGATGTTTAATCATTATTTATGCCTATTATTATTGTACCCTATTAATGAATCCCGTGGGAGCGCTATACAAACTCCCATGGGAGGAAATATTGCACTAATATTTATACATTATATGTACATTATATACATAATCACAATCAAATGTTGAAAGTTTCACAACTAGATTTTGATGCGGATCCAAGTTCAATGCCAGGTACATATTTACATCTGCACAGCATACATTCACATAGTCACATACATCATACATGGGGACTACTTGGCAAAAATAGACCCTAGTAAATTGTGGATAGACATGCAGTAGACATAGAAGTACCAGCGATAACTACAATTTCCTTTACAAAGGAACGTCCAGGGGCACTGCTGTAGCCTCCTCACCTAAAGAAGACATGTTCATAGCTTCCTGAGCTTTACTTGAAGAGGTTGAAGGGGTAGGGGTCGTCCTCTGCTTTTGGAAAAGGCAGCCTGCCTATTGCATCATTTTAGCTCTCAGTGAAATTAAGCTATGCCTGGATCCCTTGCTTAGCCAATGTAAATGCCCTTAAAAAAAAAAAAGGAAAACACCCATGCCTTCGAATAGGAATAGTGAATGAGGACCAGGACCAGAAAAACTGGCCTTAGGTGTGTGAAGGAAACTTGTATCCAGAGAGGCAAGGTTGGAGGGTGGTCGGCTGGGGGCGGGAGCAGACTAGGGAGGGAGAGAATCACCAAGCAAATAGCCTCTTTTTACATCAAGATGGTCCTGAGAATAATAATGTGCTAGTTTTTCAAATCCATGGAGCTATTGAAGATTGTAATGATTTCAGTCTAAAAAGCAACGCTGGAAAGCTTCTTCGGAGATTGCCAACCCCCACTGTGCAGAAACATTGTGTCACTGCACGTTGCTGTAATGGAGACAAACAAAGGAATACTTCAAGGGAAGGGGAGGCGGAGGATGATGGAGAGGGGGCAAAAGAAAGCACAGAGGGATGTGTTTCCCAAGGAAAAAAATAGTTACAGTTTTCCCAGTGGTCAAGAGCATGAAGAATTTTTCCTAAGTTTGACCCGATAGGAGAGAAATTAAAAACTAAAAAACCTGAAGGAATACTTCATATTCTCATTTAAGATCACAATAAAATCACCATTCACTGGAGTTTACCCAGATATACTTGGAAGGATATGCTTCAGTGCATACATATACACATTCATACACACACATGTATGCATGTATACTTATAGAGGCATGAATATTCCACTCTACATTATATAACATAAAAATGGAATATATCCCATTATTGGACTAAACCAATGTTAAGGATATTTTTTTTAAAGGCCCTCTGCTCTGGTTGCAGTAGACAGGAGAGATATGCCCCCAATGCTATTAGCTATGCCTGTGCATTAGTGTGACTTCTTTTTTCTTGCCTATAGCTAATTTTTCTCAGGGCATTCACATTCCTTTTTTATTATTTAAATCAACGTATACTGTTACACAAACAAGCATCCTAATTAAGATCTCATTATTTAGGCTGCTTCAGTTCATATAAAGATCCAAAGCTGGTTTATTATCGTAAGGTTGTAAACATTAAAAAGGTCAATAATAATTACAGTTTATTTGCTTTCCAGTGTGCTGTTGAAATATGTGTGTGTATAATATAAATGTATATAAATACACAAGCACATATTAATATATATGTATATATATATATATATAGTACACACACACACACACACGCACATATATACCTATGTACAGACAAAAAAGACAGGTTCATCTTTACTTTCTAGCAAAGGTCATTTAAGTTCAACTCTTCAGGAAAATATATTCAAATCTGCTTTTGTCTCTCAAACAATATCAGTTACTGAGTAATCTATTTTCAAAGCCGATGAACCCTGCATCAGCCTTGAACACATTATATTATTTCTATGGGAAAAAAATTGACACTTCATTAATATTCAGTGTATTTCCTCGGGTGCTGAACCAAGTCCTCTTTTACCATGATTCTCAGCATTTTACCAGGTCTAGAGTTTTATTTTATCCTGGGTTTTCACTGTGCACATTTGTTTAATGCTAAATAAAATCTTGGCACTATGCTCTGAGTAGCCATCTACTCCACCGCCCGATGAAAGAATCACTGACTCCCTCTGAAGTAAGACCTTCAAACCTTTATCCACAAAACAGACAGGCACAACACAGAAAACTGATGGAAAGGTTTACAGAGAAGTAAAATAGGGAGATATTGGCATCTCCTTAAGATTTCCAGAACCCTTCAAGGCACAACAAGCAAAAACATTAGCTCAAGTGAAGAAACTTCAAAAGAACAAACAACTTGTAATTTGGGTTACCTGGTTCTTCAAACACATAGATTTGTTGGTCACTATGTTAATATATGTATTAAGCACCTACTATGCTTGATTCACTATAGAGATGGAGTATTTTATTCTATCCAGTCTCCAGTATTCCTAAAAGCTTGTGTCTGGATATCTCTTTTGCCTTTAACATATTATAATGGCAGGGATTGTATATTTTTTTCATCTCTCTACTCATAACACCCAACATATCACCATACACATAGAAGGTATTTAATATTTGCTGAATTTGCCATGTAATACAAGAATTATTCATTGTTCTCTCTATATACATAGAAATAGACATATAAATATGTAAATATATATGTGCGTATATATGTATGTGTGTGTATATATACATATATTTGTATAATCTACCTTTGTATCTATCAATACAGAGAAATAATTCAGGAAAGTTATAATAAGGTCCTAAATTAAGAATGTGAACATATGAGTAAGGAGGGGAAAAGTCAGACAAATTCATTCACACAGATGTACTAACTGTTAATGGATCTATGAATGGGTATAAACATTTTGGAAAATATTTTGAAATTTAGTGTGCACAAAAATTACTAAATCACGAGAGCTGTACCACTGTTAAGCCTCTACACAAAAAGAGATCCAAGAAAGAAGAAAAGTTTGTTTATTTACATACATATATGTATACATATATATAAATTATATAGACACACATACATATACACACACATTTATAGCAGTCCTTTTCTTTTCCAGAGGCAAAAAATTGGAAACTAAGGGGAACTAAGGAATGAATAAGGTATCATGTGTGAATGTGATAAAATGTTATTCTGTAAGTAATGATGAAAGAGATAATTTTTAAAAACATGTAAAGATATTAGAAATAATACAGAGTGAAAACAGCAAAATTAGTAGAACAACTTCTATTATTACCTCAGTATTATAAAAATGTACAGGTTTGAGGACTTTTATAAACTAATGAAGAATGAAAAGAGCAGAATCAAGACAACAAAGAATAACAATATTATATAAAGAACATCGAAAACTGTAAGAATAATGATTAATGCAATGACCATTAAAATACTCAAGGACCACAACATCATATGTATTAGAGAAAAGTGACAGGCTTAGGGTACAGAATGATACAAAAAGTAATTTTGTATACCTCCACTGATGAAATTTCTTTTTGTTGATTATGTAGGTATATTTGTTTTAATTTGTTTTTCTCTTTTTTAATGAGCTAAGGGGTAAGAGGGAAGGAAAATAGATTTCTATTAATATAAAAATAATAGAGTTGTTGGGGTGCCACAGATTTGAAATATTGTTTATACTTGCAGATAAAAACACTGTAGTGTTGATTTTACTTAACTGCTTTACTTTGTTACCAAAAAAATCTCTCATAAGTAGAAGTATATGCAAATCTTTGTAAAATAAACAAAATGCTGAAATGAAAGTATAGAATCAAAAAAGAGAAAAAGTGCTGGGAACAAATGTCAGATGGTGTGAATACAAGATGACAACATTTGACTGTTGTCTATGTGGGTTAAGAGAGCGAAGAATGAAGAATGTCTCCAAGGTTCTGAAACTGGGCAACGGAAAGGATGCTGATAATACTTCTTTCTGCAACAGCCAACTTCAGAGGACATGTAAGTTTGATAGAGGAAGATAAGTTCTGCTTCAGCATTTTTTAGTTTGTAATGCCTATGGCATACCCGGTTTAAAATGTCAAATAAACAAATGAGTGAAGGTTTTTTATATTCTCCATTTTACTGATTTCTGTCTTGATTTAATGATTCCTGTCTTTTCTAGTGAATTTTAACTATAAAATATATCATCATATATTATTGGGGACAAGTATCAATGAAAGAATTCAGTTGTCACTGGTAGGCATTGTCTTTGGGTTGTGTGGGAACAAATATCTACTTTTGCCCTCCTATGATTCTAGAACCTGGAATGCACAGTATCTAGACTTAGGATCAAGGCTTCCACCATAATCATACTGAGTCCATTACACAAATGCTCAGCTTTGTCCTTCTTTCCTTTTTAACCTAGTTAACGCTACTTAGGAAGGCAATACCTTCAGGTCCTAAAAGCATACCAATATAGCTGGGAGCTATATGAAATACCCACTGAATTTTGTATGCTGCTCCAAATAGAAATAATGTGCTTGATTTATAGGTAAGAAATTAAGGTTGTGATGAGGTTGGTACAAACAATGTATTGTAGACTGTGCCCTCTGGAGTAAACAATATAATTGACAAATTGTGCCCTCTGGTCCTGCAGTAAAGGATTGAAGGGAGAGCGCTAGTTAGTTACACAATACTCACTTACTGAATTTAATGTGAATATTGCCTCACACCAGGAGGTGAGGAGGTAATGAAGGAAAAGTCATCAAAATAGGGAAAACAAATGGAACTAACCTTTCCCTGCCTGTCTTTGCAAGTGAATTGTCAGAATATTGCCCATATAGCTCATAGTTATAGCTAGTACTAGATTATAAGATCCATGAAGGCAGAGGCTTTCCTAAATAGTCAATAAACATCAATTAAGGGCATATTATGTTAGGCACTAGACTGAAGGCTGAGATATAAGGGAAGTAAAAAAGAAATGATCCCTGATACCAAAGAGTTCACAGTTTAATGGGGAAGATAACGTACAAACAAATATGCATGAACAAGCTATGCACAAGATACATTAGAAATAATTAAGAAAGAGCACTAGAATTAAGGGGGCTCTGGAAATGTTTCCTGTAGAAGGTGGGTTTTTAGCTTGGATGCTAAGTAAGGTAGGAAATTGAGTAGGCAGGGGAAAAAGGAGGATATTCCAGATAGAGAGGATAGTGAGGAAGTTTTGAAACAGAGTAAGTTGTTCAACAAACAACAGGTATATTTCCCTCTCAACACCTAGCTCAGTGCTAGACACACAGTAAGTAGGTAATTACTTTGTTGAATTGAATTGGCATGTCTTTGCCAAACTTAATGGGGTCTCTAAAGATAGAATAAGAAATGAACAGAGTATTTTTCAATAACTGAAAATTTCTTGTTTTTAAGCTAGTTTAATCAAAGAAATACTCATAAAAGTTTTCAGAAATTCTATAACTGTGATATATATAATTTATAATTGTGTACAGGGTAACCTTGGGACTTCTGGGGGCAGAGCAAAGATGGCAGAGTAGAAAACATGTTTAACTGAGCTCTCCCAACATTCCCCTCTTTTAAAATAACTCCTCAAAATGATTTCTGGAGTGGTAAAACCAACAAAAGATCAAGGTGAGACATTCTTCTAGCCCAAGACAACATAGGGAGTAGGAAAGAGAAATCTGTGACATGGAGGAAGAGACTGAACCAGAACCCACTAGCTAGTAGAAACAGAAGTAGGAACTTCAGGAGTTCTCAAACCAGAGACAATAGAGCGACCTGGCAACTAATCAGAAAAAGACTAGAGGGGAAACTGAATGGGAAGAAAAAGGAGTATAACAACAAAAACCATATGATTCTATCAATAGATGTGAAAAAAAGCCTTTGACAAAATACAACAACCATTTCTTTAAATAAAAAAATTAGAAAGTATAGGAATCAATCAAATCTTTCTTTAAATGATAAGTAGTATTTATCTGAAACCAAAAGCAAACATTATCTGTAAGGATACACTCTATAAGTGAGATAGATAAGACCAGGAAGGAAGGAAAGATGTCTGTTATCCCCACTATTTAAATATTGTACTAGAAATCCTAGCTATAAAAATAAGAAAAGAAAGAGTAATTGAAGGAATAAAAATAGGCCATGAGGAAATAAAACTTTCAGTCTTTGCAGATGACATAATGGTATACCTAGAGAAACCTAGAAAACTAAATCAACTAAAAAAAATAGTTGAAACAATCGACAACTTCAGCAAAATTGTAGCATATCAAATAAATAAATGGCAATAAATAAATTAACAAAAATAAACTAAATCCATATAGATCATCA
Source organism: Notamacropus eugenii (assembly GCF_028372415.1). NCBI lineage: Eukaryota > Metazoa > Chordata > Mammalia > Diprotodontia > Macropodidae > Notamacropus > Notamacropus eugenii. Next base: position 174,311,133 of record NC_092873.1, on the reverse strand, counting down.
GCATTTCTATATACTACTAACAAAACCTAGCAGGAAGTGGTAAAAAGATGAAGTCCACTTATAATAATTTCAGATAATATAGAACACTCAGTAGTCTACATGCCACGACAAACTCGGGGATTATCAAAACACAGTTACAAAATACTTTTCACTCAAATAAAGACAGATCTAAATAATTGTGGAAATATTAATTGCTCTTGGGTAACCCAAGTCAATTGTCAAAAGACAATCTTACCCAAGTGTTGCTCACCTGAAGTTCACAGGCTATATACAACTGACTGAGAGTCATAGTGACATGGTTGCTTCTGGGTTGGAGAAATTGGGAAAGTCAATGAATGGCGCCTTAGGATCAAAGGAGGGGAGTCAGTGTCTACTAGTAAGTAGCTCTTAGCCAATCTCCCTCTTTCCCCTCCATCAATGTAAATACCTTTCATGTCAAAAGGATACAGAGCTGCATTGATTTTGTTACCAATAAGTAACATGGTGATCATTTATGACTTTATTAATAATAAGTATTATTGAATTATAATATAAATAAATGTAAAATAATTATAATAAAAACTATAATTATAAGTATTTTTATAGTTGACATTTATATAATGTTTACTATATACCAAGTCACTTCTATTCAGCTAAGTTATTACTTTTTTTAAAGCTGTGTTTCATTGGTGCAGCTAAGCTTGCTAAACAATAACACAACTAGCATTTATATAATGTGTAAATAACTGCAAACCACTTTGCAGGTTACTTACTTGATCCCACAATAAAATTATGAGGTAGTAATTATTGTCTCCATTTTATAGATGGGAAAACTGAGGATGTGAGGGCTTAAGTGACTTGCCCATGGTCATATAACTAGGAAGCTATATATAAGCACCTAGAAGGCCTATGTTTCTTTCTTGGTGTTACATATTAAGAAGGGAAGTTGATACATACAAGAAGGCAACTAGTAAAAGAACATGGAAGACTATGCCAAAGGAGGAAGCAGAAGAGGAAGAAAGGGAAGAGAAGGAGAATACGGATGAGAAAGACAAGAAGGAAGAGGAGAAATCAGAAATATTACTCTGGAGAAGAAAAAAATTAAAGTGGTTACTATAATTGTTTTCAAGTACCTGAAAGATTATCATATGGAAGAGGGATTATCCTTTTGGCCTCCAGAAGATACCTCTAGAAGGCATGCGTTCAAACTGCAAAGAAATCAATTCAAACATGATGTAACAAAAAACAATGTTAGCTATTTGAAGGCAGAATGAACTGAAATGCCACTGGAATAAAGTGTAGGAAGTTGGAAGAATCCGGAACTCAGAATAGAGATGAGGCCTGGATAAGTAGATGAGGGAGTCATTTGCACAGAACTATTATCATTTTCACTGGAGTCTATGAGCTCATCAAAACAAGAAAAATATAGAAAGGAAGGATCTCAGAACTAGGATGGTAGTGTCTCTGAAATCAAGGAGAATAGGGTATCTAGTAGGAAAAAAATGGGTCATCTATCGACTCTCCTCCAGGTTGAATTCTTCTGAAAAATAATCTCAAAATGAGAATTATAAGTAGGATAGTTTTAACCTAGGGCAAGGGACAGGAAAGACTCCTTCCTTAGGCAGGATTGCATGACAAAGACCTTGGGATCATATACTGAGATGGGGAAAGAGCCCATCACTGCAGAAACTGATGGTTTTTAATGCAAAAAAACAAAAACCCAAAAATCTTCATGTTAACTACGTGCAAAGCTCTGTGGATTACAAAGACATCAAAAGTAGTAATTGACCAGTATGACAATGCTGACTAGGATGATGACTACTACGGATGTTGTTATTTGCCCTTTGTTTTCCAAGAAGACCAGTGACATCATGGGTTGATGCCTTGGTTTATGTGTGAACTGGATGTAAATGAGGCAGAGTTATACAAACTCTCTTCCAAAGTTATTGAAGTGCAGGGGCAAGACAAAGTTCAAGACTACTGGTCATGGCCCAGGATGCAGTGGATGACCTTGGTGTCTTCAATGTCTGAACAAGTTCTGAACTCTCCACAGCACCTTTTTCAGTCACCTTTGGAACAAATTGTTCTCATCTGCTTATCCTGCCAGGGGAAGACTTCACGTGCTTGGGGTAGACACCTCCTCCACCAATTTAAGTCAGTGGGGATATAAATATGAAAAAAGAAAGGTAGCTCCTGCTTTCAAGGAACTCACAATGTAATGGTTTGGGATTTGTTTGGTGTTTTTGCTTGTTCATTTTTAATAGACATCTCATTTTTTTCCTCTCAACTACCCTTGGAGTTAGGTGCTATCAATTATCTCCATTTTATTGATGAGGAAACAGAGGCAAACAGAATACTTGACTTGTCTGGAGTCATACAGTTTAAAAACAACTGAGGAAAAATTCAAATTTGGAGTCTTCCTGATTCCAAGCCCAATGCACTAATTACTTAACTGTCTAAATTACTTCAAAATAATCTTCTTAAGCGCATAAAAGACAAGATCAAAGATGACTCCTCCTCCTCCTCCTCCTCCTCCTCCTCCTCCTCCTCCTTCTCTTCCTCCTACTACTACTACTATTACTACTCCTAGTTGGAGCTTGAGTAGACAACCGCTGACATTTATTAGCCTTTTTTAGCTAGCTAGCAACTTCTGAAAGTTCAGAGTGGTTGAGATGTTCCTAAGTCTGTTCTTGTTACTTAACTGGAAGCTGTAACCCAAGCCCCTTATTACAATGCAAAATACTTGAGGAATTGTTTGGCTCTTGTATTCCTAACTCCAGCACTTAGCATAGTGCTTGGTATGGGGTAAGTACTTAATAAATGTTCATTTACTCATTTGAACTAACCCAAAAAAAAAAACCCTCCAAAAGATCTCACTGTAAAAAGAAGTACATGTGAATATCTTTTATAATTTCCCTAAGCTGAGATACTTAAATACAGACATTCAAATACTGTGTTTTTTATTTTATCATTTTATGTATAAGAGAACTGGACAACTCCTTGTGTCTGATGCTGACAGAACAGTTTAAATGGTATTTAACAATAAGGAGGCAGCTTCCCTGTGTCTGGAGTGCACAGCAGTTGGCAGCCTTCATGGCATATGGTAGCTGGGGGAAGTCCCCTCACCACACTGATCGAGTGCTGATTGTTCCTGATACTGACACTTTTGATGCCAAATGATGCTGTGGCTCACATCCTACTATGCTCCTGATGTCAAAGTATACACTCAGTCCTCACATGCCAAAGGAAGAGGGAAACCTATTTCAATGCCCCAAAGACTTAGTTCCTGTCAAAAATATTCACTTAACATTCACAGTTGGTCTGTGGCAACTGGAAGAAGTTGTCTGTAAAAGTAGGTTGCACAGGGAAAAGAAAAATATACCTGGGTTTTGAAGGATATTTAGCTTGGTTTCTGTCCTGGCAGACATATAACAAGGTGTAGATGCTCACTCATCAACAGAGGAGCCTTTTGTTTCTAGTAGTATTTTGAGATCTATGATTCTCCAATGGAAAAGAATATCTTCAGCTTAATAAAATTGTACTAGTTAATGTAAAAAAAAATTAGTATTTAATAGTTCATTCATTAAAAAGGCCTGTCCTATCATACTATTCAGAAGGTCTAGTATTCCACTTAGGGTGAATATTTTGTCCTGAAAAACCCACCAAATATTATGACTTATATTTCTACAACACGTCTGAATTCTATTGAACATGCCAAGCACATAGTCCATTTTGTTATATAAGATAAACATGGGTAGCTTTATTTTTACTGGTGGATGGATGATGATCTCTGTCATGTCTGAGTATTGTTTTGTTTGTCTTATAAGATTTTTATATACTCATCTAGGTTGAATTGATGAGAAATGGAGAATCATGATTTCTCCTTCCTTAATCACAGATAGATTTAAAAAACGTTTAATTAAATAGACATTTATTAAGTATAACTGGTGTGTGGAACATTGTGTAGATACTGGGGGAGATACAGAGTTTTGTTAAGAAATGGTTCCTACCTTCATGCATTGAAACATGTTGGTCTATTTTCTTTCCTGCCCATTCCTTCTCCATCTTCCTTATAGTTTAATGATTATCTATTTGATTCACCAAGATTGTATTCCTAGGAATAGCCAGTTATAACTGGTAGCTCAACACCACTGTCTTCTTGCCCTACATAAAACAAGTTGGAGACAAAAATTCCCCAACTCTTGCTTTATATTGCTCCCCAATTCAAAGTTTATCCTATAAAATTTCAGAATGAACTTGTCCCTAGATCCCAACAGATGTGGGTAAAGGGTTGCTCTGATTCACAGAACTTGAAATAAAAAATATTGTTATTAGTTACGTGATAGACTATCTTACCCCACAGAAAGGATAGCATTTATGAAGGTCTTGCTGGAAACCATCAAAAATGAAGAAAATATATAAAGAACTTAACAATAATTCATAAGCAGTCAGAGCAGTTCTCATATTCTGGTAACCCCTATTCATCTTCTACAGGGCCATAAAATACATTCCCTGGTTTGGACTATTAACAAAAGAAAAATATGATTGCAATCACCAGGGGACAATCCCCTTACATTCTGGTGAGCCCCAGTTCCACAGTGTTGCATAGTTACAAAGTTACCCACAAAACCATCATGCCAACCTGTGGTTTGGATTTCTACCAGAAGGAAAATATACTCTGAGACTGCTGAACAGGCAATATCCAACAATCCATTGAGTGACTCTTCCCACAAAGATTCATGCAGACATTTAGCCTTTTATAACCCTGGGAAAGTAACTTAAACCATTCAGTGCTTTAGGCAGCTCTCTAACCTTATAAATTGCAGAGCAGGTGCCAACCTGAATTGATAGAAGGAGTTTCCTCACTTGAGAGTTCCCTATGCCAATGAAATTACCAAGCCTAATTCCAAGTCCTATTTTACTATTATATTTCCCTTTATTGTCTTATTACATTCTGTTCTTATACTTAGACATTGGAAAACAAGAGAAAAACACGCATATAATCTAAGGGTAGGTTGGTCCAACAACCAAACTATTATATTTAATTATTATATTATATATAATTAGACATTAATTCATTCAAGATATATAAACCTAGCAATAACAATAATAACACATGATACAAATCACACCAAGATTTGCAGTCCTGTTGACTGCAAATCAACTTGAGGTTTTCATTAATAATTTTGTTCATGGAATCTCATGTATAGTAAGTAAAATCCTGTGACTCAAAGGGAAAATTAGTACTCTAGATGTAGTTCCTAGATATTTAAAGCATTTCTTTTGCTACTATTCACTGTAGTGATATTGTTGCAGATTGTGTTACCCAAACAAGAGAATGTGTTCAAAAGACCAAAGCAAATAGTAAATTTCAAAGGTGGGTATGGAATCCAAATTGTTAGTCTGTGTCAGAACATGAGCCTACACATTCTAATGCCAAATCTATTATGCTTGCTACACACACACACACACACACACACACACACACACACACACACACTCATGCACGTGCGCACATGTACAATTTTGCTTTGTAATATCCCTACTCATTACAAAGGGTTTGGTGCTTATCTCCCTCCATTATTTACTGCCAGAGAAAACCAATCACCAACAAGTCCCTCCAAAGTCTTTCTTTGGCATGAATGTCTTTTCCATAGTAATACTATTTTTTCAGAAGTTGTAATTCAGTATATCCTTGCAAAATATCTTCTGCCCTCTCTTTTTCCACTTACCATTTATCTGCTGACTACCACCATACTCAATGAGAATTCCAGTTCCATGGTGCTTGGTTACAATGAATGTCATTCCAATGCCACTAAATTGACAATCATCCTATCTTTCTACCAATGCCAAGTATGATTCATAGGTCATGCTGCCAAACCAGCGTGTGACATCTGTAGCAGAGGCACGCTGTACAAAGCCTGCCGGACTAAGAATCAGGAGACTTAGTTTGTAGAGCCAGCTATGGCATTATGTGATCTTGTTCAAGTCACTTATCTTCCTTAGGCCTCAGTTTTTTTATATCTAAAATGAGATAATTGGACTAGATGTCTCAAAGATTATATGATTCATTTCATTTGGCTTGGAGTTCAGTCCTTCATTAAGATGCCAACTTTGAATCAATTTTCTATTTCATTATCTCCCACTGCACACCTTTTCCACAACTACCGAGTATTAAATAGCTTGATCTGTGTAAAAAACACAATTCTGCAGGTTTTAAGTCTGAGAAAATCATGAATAGTTTGCAAAAGTGTTGCTAATAGATTTATCTGCTTGGCTTTTTGAACTTGTCCTTGATCTCTGGGTCATTCTCATTAAAACAAGCTTGGTGGTTGTCAGGGATTAGTGGGTTTCCTCCCCTTGCTCCTGGCTCTGGACCAGGCTCCAACCCACAGCCCATTTCACACTAAGATATTCCTCATTGAGGTAAGTGTTGCCACCTCATTAATAAAGGTAACTTGAATCCTTGGCAAACCAAGTTAGGCTCTAGATCTCAGCATTGCCCAGGGGTGCTGGCTTCTACGACACTGAATATCTGGACTCTCCTTTCCTCATTTATTTCTTTAGCTCAGTTCTAGGCACTGGCCTTTCTTTGTTTAGGAATTTTGCCTCTTCTTTAATGATGTTCTGTTCATCCCTGACTGCAGCTCAGTAAACTCTTAATTTCTTGTGATGACTTTAACTTTGCCCTCAGAATGTAGTTGGTGTCCTCTTTATTTGGAATTTTACCTCGTTGACTCCCTATCACATAATCTCTCAGAGATAACTCCAACCTTTTTCCTCTCCCAAGCCCCCAAATTCATCTCTAATTGCTTCAACAGATGATCACTTTCATTTCATTGATCTGTGCTCACTTAAATCTTCTCCATGCCCGAGACATCTGTAATTCTTTACCATGTCCTTTTCTTCTTTTTCAAGGAAATGATGACTCCCTCTTCCAACCCTTTTCTAGGATTAATCTCTGTATTACCCTGAAGCAATATAGTATCATGGAAAGAGCACTCACTCTGGATTCAGAAAACATGAATTCAAATCATGTCACTGTCGTTTACTACCTGTGTAACCGGGCTATTACCTCTCAGATTTCCAGTGTCCTTATCTGTAAAATAGGAACACTGGGCTAGATGGCCTTGGAGGACCTTTTCAGCTTTCAATCTGTAATTCTATTATAATATACCCTGCCTTCTTTAGGACCTAGATCATTAATTAACATGCTATATTTTGTCTGTGTCTCTCTGTCTCTGTCTGTCTCTATATCTGTGTATCTCTGCTCTTTAACTCTCTCTTTGTCTTTCTGTGATTCCATCTCTGTCTTTCCCTGTATCTTTCTCTTTGTCTCTGTCTGTCTGACCCTGTCTTTCTGTCTCTGTTTCTTTCTCTTTCTGACTCTCTCAGTGTCTCTCTCTGTCTATCTGAATCTGTCTCTGTCAGTCTCGCTCTGTCTGTCTCTCTTCCTCTGTCTCTCTGTCTCTAATTTTTTATGTCTCTGTCTCTCTGGGTCTCTCTATCTTTGTCTCTGTCTCTCTGTGTCTCTCTGTCTCTGTCTATCTGTGTGTATGTCTGTCTCTCTCTCTCTCTTCCACTCCCTCCAAACTTTCCTTTTTCCATCAATTGCTCTCAATCATCATACAAATATACCTGTGTCTCTCATTTCCTAAGTTTTTGAAAAATTTTTGTATTGATATTAATTCATCAAAATATTATCCTACTTTTCTCTTTCTTCTCATTGCCAGCCTTCTTGAATGATTAGCAACACTTACTGGCTCCACTTAAACACTATTTACCCATAACTCCATTATAAAAATATATCTGGAGATCACTGGTTTGATTGTTGAGTACAATCTATCTATATCTATTCATGTCTTCCCATAAATTTGCCACAGGGTGTTTACCCAATATTCTGGGGTCCGTCCTCCTATTCAAAATATTAGGATACCAGTGTAGTTGTCTAGAATTCCACCTCATAATCACTCCTTTATACCTTGTAATATGGTATCTTCACACTACTCTATTGAAACTGTTTCCAGTGGTCACCAGTGATAGCTCTCCTCTTACATTATATACCACAAAAAGCTAAAATGGGTATAGAACCAGCATGTAAAAGGTCATACTATTAAAAATAATTATTTAGAATGGAGCAAACACAGGAATTTCTTATCACAACTATAATTTGGGTGGGGGGAGGGTTTAAATAAACAGGAGATAAATGATATCATAAGAGGTAAAATAGGCAAAATAAAAAAGAATTAGAAGAGTAATGGTAGAGTGAAGAAAATATTTTTATCAAATATTATTAATAAATTCAGTATGTATAATATGTATAAATACATATATGCATTTTAATTCTATGTATATCTGTGTGTATATGTACATATAAATGAATATATGTAGAACTGACACAAAAAATCTAGTCCCAAATAGTAGCAGCTATTCTATACCTTCTCTTCTCTCATCAAGTCTTCCATAAAATAACTAACTCCCACACTGTGAGCTTCTGTCTCACTTAAATCCAATTCACAATCAAATCGAAACATTACCCTTGAGATGTCACTGATCCTTTTCAATAAGGAAGGGCCCACAACATCAACAACGCCACAAACACTCAAAGTTCCACACAATTCTCTAAGATTAGAAGGTGTAGAAGAATTGTCAAGTTGCTAGAGGAAGTTTCTCAGCCAATCCTCTAAGACTAATACAAGAGTTCTTAACATGGGGTCTCTGGATAGATTTCAGGGGTTCTCCAGAGGGAAAGAAAAAAATATATCTTTAATAACCTTTGATTTCTTTAGTAATTGCTTATATTTTCTTCTATACATTTAGAAATATTCAGATAAGGGGTCTAGAGGCTTCACCAGATTGTGAAATGAGTCCACCAAAAAAAAGATTAAGAACTCTAGGACTAATAAATTAGAGGAAAAAAGTAGCCACCTCTCTTGTTGGACGAAGTTCATAATACTGATGATAGGAAAGTTAAGGTAAACACACATATGAACATACACAAAAGCACATACACATTAGTACATGCATATATATGCATTGGTTTCTAACGATAGTAATCATTATTATTTGGAAAGAGAATAAAATACCTGCACTACTGAATACATATATTCCACTAGGCCAACAACAAAAACAACCAAAGCAAACATGGCACAGTAGGAGAATAAAGCTTCTGGGGAAAGGAGGCAAAGCCGTGTGACAGATGGAAAGGTCTCAATGGATGGATGGTACTACTACAAATAAGTAGCAGGCAGCCAGAGGGAATCAAATAATGATTATGGAAGAAAAATGAGGGTTAAAAAAGATGAAAAAATGTTTTGACTCAAGGTAAAAATTCTATATTAACAATATTTTCATTGTGAAAAAATGCATTTAATTACACCTCCCCCAAAGACGGAAAATAAGTCATGACAAATAGGGTAGACAGCTGACAAGTGAACCAGTGTGGACAATATAAAAAGCTCAACATGTCCTTGGAGAGGAAGGAATGTACTCCACAATTTGTACTGGCATGCCCCCAAACCTGAACAGATTACTTTCTGACGATCAATATCTGTAACCACCAGAGGCCTGTTACAGAGTTTAAAAAAAAAATCAGCTTCAAAGAGACCCGGTCCCAAGCTTACATTTTATTTTTGCCACTGGGTGCTGAGGTAAGAGTTTTGGACAAGGCTCATTTTTCTTCTCTTTATAGGGTTGTGTATTGAATATGAAGTGTCCCAGCATGCTCTCGGGGCTTTCGTCTGCTGGTTTCCTGTCCTGTTTATAGATATTGTAAGAGGGCACTAGCCTCTTTCACCAAATGTTAAATCAGGTCTTTCACATTCAACTCGATAATAAATTGCTGATGTTTCTTAACTAGAATTTCATCAGCAGGTGCTTATTCATCAATTTGATTTTGGTGTAATGCCTAAAGTAAAAACAAATCCACCCTCCCACCTTAACCTCCTCTTAATCATGTTCTATTGTATATCTATTCTTTTCGAGATCTTGCAATTTTGGGACTAATAAAGTAACTACTTTTGTAAAAAGTAGTGTGTGATTATGCTACAGGTCACCCTGTCAATCACTGCCCATCACTACCATTTTATTATGTAGTCTAACATCAAATAAATAAAAGACATCTTTTCCCTGACTTCTTTGAACTATAAAGGAGGTACTTAAAAACTACCAAAAACCACTGCAGATACAAAGTTCTAATTTGATTGGGTTTTTATTGGTGGTATATTTACTAACAACTACAAGTTTCTGCCAGTATCCTTCCTCTCTCTTGTTTCATCTGCATAAAATGACCTTTTATTTTAGTTTAAATTGTCTTGCAAGCATTTTGTGTGGAAAACACTCCTGAAGAGAAAAAGATGTCCATTTCTCCTCTCTGATTTAATCTTCAAAATTTACCTATCTAAATAAGAGTGAACAAAAAGGAAAATTATAGCTGGAGTTGGGAGAGAGGAGAGGAAGGGGTTGCCACTTTTTTTTTTTAAAAAGATACTTCCTAATCTCACTGTCTTCAACTCTTCTCCATCCACCATCCTAGAACTAACTGTATTATTAATAGCAAACTCAAGAATGATGGATGAAAAGAACAACAGTATCCTTTAATCATAAAGCACTAACATTCCAGCAGAGCTGGTAAGTGAGTGGAGTAGGGAAGCCATTTGAGACTTAAACAGATGGATTAGGGAGAGTATCATGGTGAGTTGCTGGATAGATTTCAGAACAGAAGCCTGATTAACCAAGCACAAAAAGCAAGTGATTTTTCCAATCAATGAGCTTTTATACAAGCATATTTGAGTTGTAATATTTAAACATAGCAGATAAGTGAGAAATCCAGGATTCACCATTCTAGACTAGTAGCGTTTAATAAATCTAGGACACATGTCTTTATTACTCATGCCACAGGTTTGCTCTGGCAGTAGTTTTAAGAAAGTGAAAGCAATGTAGAAAAAATTCCTGAGGAAGGGGTGGAGCCAAGAAGAAAGAGAAGAGCTAAGCTCTCCCAAATTCACCTCCAAACAACTGTAAAATAATGCCTCAAGCTTCTTGGATTTCCAGGAGCCAGGAGAGCAGAGTAAGAAGTAAATTGCTGTAATTCTCCAATGTTCACCTCCAAACAACCACAAAATAGCACTCCAAAATAAATCCTGAAACAGCAGAACAGCAAAAAGATGTGGTAAAACAATCTTTTAACCCAAGAAACTTGGAAGTTTGGCAAGAAAGATCTATCTCACCTGAGTGAAAGGGGAGCATAGTTCAGGACAGGAAGCATCCCAGCAAACAAGCAGCAAGACCCACCTCAGAAAACCAGGGGGAGATCCTAAGCCCTATTGTGGTAGAGCCCGCAAACACAAACAATAGGAACATCCCCTCCCCCCCCCACCATGTGCCTCAGCATAGCAAAGAGAATAGGCAGACTCTAAATCTGAGAATTACCACATGCTTTGGCATAGCTCAGGACAAACAGGCATCCTCTAGTGGCCAGACCTCCACATGCTTCAGTATAGTCTCAGGGAAATATAGAAACACCCACTGTGCCTCAGCACACACCAGTTACCACCACTGGGACCCCACCTTAGCACCGGATAAGTTGCCAGACCCTGACAGTGTACATGAATGCCACTCACATTCCACCCCACTCCCTCAGTACAGCACCAGACACAAAAGTCCCTAGGGGCCTCAGGGCAGCATCATTGCAACATCGGGTAAACAGTCAGGGCCTGCAGTCACTGCACAAGAAGCCTGAGATGGTGCCCCCTCCACCCTGGGAGTAGAGATAAAATTTAAAGGAAAAGAAAATGGTGCATCATGTCCCCCCAAAAAAAGAAAAGATAAAGAAAAAACAACCGAAAAAGGAATCTGACCATAGAAAGTAATTACAATGGCAGGGAAGACTAAGATGTAAACTCAGAAGAGGACAACTAAGTCAAAACACCTATGAGCAAAACCCCAAAGAAAAATGGGAAGTGGTCTCAAGCCCAGAAAGAACTCATTGAAAAGCTTTGAAAAAAAGCTTAAAAATCACATAAGAAAGGTAGAAGAAAAATGGGAAAAGAAATGAGAGTGAAGCAAAAGAATTACAAAAAAAAGTCAATAGCTTGGAAAACTGCTTAAAAATGGAAGTGGTCAAATGGAAAATGAGATGCAATAATCTGCTTAGAAAACAATTCCTGACAGAGTAAAATTGGCCAAATGGAAAAGAAAGTACAAAAGCAAATTGAAGAAAACAACACCTTAAAAGTTAGAATTGAGCAAGTGGAAGTTAATGGCACCATGAGTCATCAAGAATCAATCCCACAAAATCAAAACAATGAAAAAATGGAATAAAATGCAAAATACCTAATAGATCCAGGAGAGACAATATCACAATCAATGGACTACCTGAAAACCATAATCAAAAGGAGGACTTGGATACCATCTTTCAAAAAGTTATCAAAGAAAACTGCCCTGATGTCCTAGAAGAAAACAGCAATGCTGTGTGATGATCAACTACGAATGACTCAGCTCATCTCAGCAACACAAAATCCAAGACAAACACAAAGGACTTAGAAAAGAAAATGTTGTCCATACCCAGATAAAGAACTGATGGGCTCTGAATGCAAATCAAAGCATTTTTTCACTTACTTCATTCTATCTAGTGTTTTTCTTTTTCTTTTGATCTATTTCTTCTTTCACAACTGTGACTAATATGAAAATATTTTTACATAATAGCACATGTATAAACTATATCAAACTGCCTACCATTTTTGAAAGAGGGGAGGGAAGGGAGGGAGAAAAATTTGGAATCCAAAATCTTGTAAAAATGACACAGATTGGGCACTGATAGTCCATGTGAATATTTGGGGTGGATATTCTAAATTTGTGCATCCTGCCTTTCCTTTGAACTGTTTCAATTCTCCTTTGCTCAGAGGGCACAGACCCTTCTCTGATGTGGGCACACCATATTGAACAGTCCTGTGCCAGTGTCTCCTATGTCACACAATCAATTCCAAAGTTCTTAAGCAAGACATTGAGAGTGTCCTTATATCACTTCTTCTGACCACCATGTGAATGCTTGCCCTCTGTGAGTTTTCCACAAAACAGCCTTTTTGGCAAGCATACTTTTTATATTTCAACAACATGGCCAGGCCATCAGAGTTGGGCTCCCTGAAGCAGAGTGTGAATGCTTAACAGTTTAGTTTGAGTAAGGATCTCATTGTCCATCTAAGTGACAATCTAAGTAAAACAGATGAAGACTTATAAAAAATATAAATTACCCAGATTTACAGAAGGAGGACTAGAATACTCAATTCTGTCTTAGAAAAAGAAATTGAAAAAACCATAAATAAGAAAAAATCCTGATGACCAGATGGATTTATAAGTGAATTCTACCCAACATTTAATGAACAATTGATTCCAATATGGTGCTGTTGCCTAAACTTAGAAGAGTAAAAAGAGGAACAGAAAACTATACCTAATTTCCCTAATGAATATTGATGCAAAAAAAATGTTAAATAAAATACTAGCAAGGAGATTGTAATGTATTACAAAGATCATGCACTATGACCTAGTGTGATTTATACCAGGAATGCAGGGCTGGTTCAATATTAAGGAAACTGTCAGCATAATTTACCATATCAATAACAAAACCCACAAAAATCTTATAATTATCTCAACTGATGAAGAAAAAGTTTTTGTCAAAATACAACATCCATTCCTATTTCCAAAATAACACCAGAAAACATAAGAATAAATGGAATTTTACTTAAAATGATAAATAGTATGCATCTGAAACAATCAGCATGTATTAACTGTAATTCGGATAAGCTACATGTCTTTCCAATGAGATCAGGGGAGGAGCAAGGCTGTCCATTATCCCTACTTTTATTCAATATTGTTCTAGGAAAACTAGCTATTGCAATAAGATAACACAAAAAACTCAAGGAAATAGGAGAGGCAATGAGGAAACAAATCTATCACTTTTTCAGAAGATGTAATAGTATGCTTAGCGAAATCAACTGAAAAAACTACTTGAAATAATTAACAGTTTTAGCAACATTGCAGGACATAAAATAAATTCAAATAAATCTTCAGTATTTCCATATATTACCAACAAGTCCAGCAACACATAATAGAAAAATAAATCTCATTTAAAACAACTGCAGACAATATGAAATACTTCACTGTGTACCTCATAAGAGGAATCCAGTAACCACATGAACACAACTACAAAATGATTTTCCCACAAATAAAATCAGATCTAAACAACTGGAAAAATATTGTTTGTGGGTAGGTTTGACCAAGATAATAAAAATGATAAATCTACAAAAATAACCTTCTTATTAAGTGTCATACCAATCAAACTCCTAAAAATTATTATATGGTGCTAGAAAAAAATCATAACAAAATTCATCTGGAAGAACAAAGATCAAGAATGTCAAGGGAATTCATGAAAAAATGTGAAGGAAAGTAGCTTAGCTGTATCAGATCTCAAACTGAAAGTGGTAATCATCAAAACAACTGGGTACTGGCTAAGCAATAGAGAGGTGGAACAATGGAATAGGTTAGGCTAACTATACACAGTAGTAAATAACCATAGTAATAGAGTGCTTGACAAACTCAAAGATCCAATATTTGGTACAGGAAATGACTATTTGACAAAATTTCCAAGGAAAATTTGAAAGCAGTTTGGCAGAAAGTAGATATAGACCAACATGTCACATCATACACTGAGATAAGATCAAAATAGGTACATGACTTGGACATAAAGGGTGATATCACAACCAAGTTAGGGAAGTATGGGACATTTTACTCATCAGATTTATGTACAGTGGAAGAATTTGTGACCAGGCAAACAATAATGAGCATTATGGGATGTAAATTGGATAATTTTGATTATATCAAATTAAAAAGGGTTTTGCACAAACAAAACAAATGCAGTCAAGATTTTAAGAATGCAGGAAACTGGCATCATTTTTCAAATATGTAGAGAACTGAGTCAAATTTATAAGAATACAAGTCAGTAAGTCATTTCTCAGTTCATAAATGGTAGGATATGAACAGGCAGTTTTCAGAAGATGAAATCAAAGGCTATCTTTGGTGTTGTTCAAAAGTGTTCTAAATCATCATTGATCAGAGAAAAGCAAATTTTAAAAATACTGAAGTACCACTTCAAACCTACCAGATATTCAAACCTAATATGACAGAAAAGAGAAATGACTAATGTTGGCGGGGATGTGGAAAAATAGGTACAATAATGTATCATTAGTGGAATTATGAATTGACCTAACCTTTCTGGACAGCAATTTGGAACTATGCCCAAAACGTTATAAAACTTTTCATACTTTTTAATGCAGCAATACCACTACTAGATCTGTACATCAGATATCAAAGAAAAAGGAAAAGTACCTATACATACAAAAATTTTTATATCATCTCTTTTTGTGATGACAAAGCATTAGAAATTGAGAAGATATCAGTCAATTAGGGAATGGTTGAAGAAGCTCTTGTATATGATTGAGGTAGAATATTATTTTGCTATAAGAAATGATAAGTACGATGCTTTCAAGAAAATCTGGGAACACTTAAATGAACTGATGCAAAGTGAAAATTATTGGAACCAGGAGACCGTTGTACATTGTAACAGCAACATTGTACAATTATCATCTGTGAATGACAGAGCTATTCTCAGGAATAATCCAAGACAATTCCAAAGGACAAAAATAGACGGAGTCTGAATATGGATTGAAGCATATTTTACTATTTTTGGTTTTTTGGTCTGAGTTTTCATTTGCAACATGGGTAATATGGAAGTATTTTGCATGATGGCACATGTATAATTTATATCAAATTTATGGTCTTCTTAAGGAATGTGGGCAGAAGTAAAGAGAAAGAGAATTTAGAACTGAAAATTTTGAAGAGATGAATGTTAAAAAATCTTTGTACATATAACTGGCCAAAAAATTAAATGTAAACAAAAAAAAAGAAAAATGTTCCTGAGGATTTGGGAAAACAGCTGGCAAGCTCCACCTTAAGTAAAATAAGCATTTTTTTAAAAAAATTCACAATGTATTCCCTTTCTGCCTTCATTTTTTCTTTCTTTTCTTCCTTTGTTTTTTCTCTTCCATTCATTAATAAAAAATCTGTGGTTCCAATAAATTGAAAAAGACTTTGAGTTATTCATCTGGTATAGAAAGTTTGCAATCTATATTGTTGAATGGGTGGCACATCCCAAAGAAATAAAAGGGTTTTTTTGCAATATTATTATTATACTCCAGTTCTTTAAGAGAATTTGTTACAGTATCAGTATGAGTACTCCTTCTACCAGTATAAACCATTCCACCTCACCCTGTGTAGTTCTTGCTCAAATCTCTCCTTTATTTCTCAATACAGCCCTCCCTCACTCAAAACAAAGTCAAGTGCAAGTCATGTCATCATTCTTCTAATGGCATGGTCTTCTTCAGCTACGAAGGACAAACACACACGCAATATTTCTCAATAAGACATTGGGTCAGAGGTCTTCCTCTGGTTTGTTTTATGGATATCTGTGAAGTGCTTGGTGGATCATCTATTTTCTCTTATTCTTGATATATAATCAGTGAGCTTATTTTTTCAATGACACAAGTCCTTGATAAATTTTATGTTACTTCTTAGGTACAAGACATAATTTGCAACATATTAAAGTGACCTCTAGATAATTCTTATTGTTGAAGTTATTGTTATTATTATTATTGCTATTACTGCTATTGTTCTCATCCTATTCTCTATAATTTTTGTTTCTTCAACTATATCTTTATTTTTTGAAAGTTTTCTCCCCTGCAACGTGAGGTTATGAGTATTTGGTCTGGCAATATCTATTAAAATATTGTTCTTAAATTTTTATGGATCAAGGTTCTGTGTATTCAGGCAATGTGGGCAATTGTTTTGTCAGGAATAATGATCTAGTTTCACTATATTTTGTGCATTGAATTCTCAAGGATATATTGAGGTCTGTATTTATATAATGGGAATTTATCATATATTAGTTAATGAAAGATAATGAACTTCTACTGTATAATTCTGGCCACCAGGTTGTCTTACTAGGTATATAGCAGAGGTTAAATTTTTCTGCAGTGATATGATCTACAGTATCTATGGTTTCCTGGCATTAACTGCATGAGTCAACAAATCTGGTCTCCAGCTTTTTCCCGGTCTTAAATTGAGATTACTTATCTCTTCATTTTTGTAAACGAATATGCCTCCTGTTTGCGTTTCTTTGGTGACATGATGTTGGTTGAGTTCATGAAGGTGTCACTGAAGAATGCCTTTGCTTTTACATCAGTTTCCCACTTACTAGCCTAAGTGGCATCTAGTAAATGTTTAATAAATGTTCATATCCTTCCTTCTTGCCTTCCATATTATTAGTCAAAAACTGTAGTTAGAACTCATACTGAGTAGATTTTGTGATTCTTGTTTGCTAAAGTCATTATTGTTATTCCCCCCTTCAGATAATTTACCATTGTGACTCTGAGATGGAGTATTATAGAGTGGAAAGAGTGCTGGACTTGGAATTAGGTCACCTGTATGCAGGTGTGCAAGTCCTTTCTTAAATATTTATTAGCCTTGTGTCCATGAACAAGATTTTTTTTAATCCTGAGCCTCAGTTTCCTCTTCTGCAAAATATAACATTTATAGCACAAATCTCAAAAGGCAGTTTTATGATGTATTAATGTGAGCTTCTGTTATTATTATGATAATATCAAATCATTAAATGATACAAAGCTTTTGATTTTCTTCATATTCAAGTTTTTTTCATTGTCCTATTCATTCAATTACAATTCACGTTTTAACAAACTGAGAAAACTGATTAGCCAATGCCAAATTGCCAGAAAGAGTTGGAAAAAAATAAGGGTTATGTGTTTTCCTAATAGTTACTGCAAAAGCAATTAAAAGTATATCTTAAAGAGACTGTTGATCTGAGCTTTATCTAAGATATAATATAACAGAGCAAGGAACAATAATAACTCTCCTGGGAGAGTAGAGATCATTTTGATATTAAACTCTAATTTTTACCAAATCTATGTCAAGAGGAAGAGAAGAGGGTATCAATAATGCACATTAATAGTCAAGCAAGCTATACAGAAGCAACCTACTTTTGGGGTTTGCCATCTGGTAGATGCTGTACAGGATCCACTTGAAGTTCCTAGACTTGCAGAACCATATTTTAATACCAATTATATTTATTAGGACACAGAGAAGGCCCAAGGGATTTAACTTTGAAAAAAATCTTGAATCAGAAGTGAAAAGAGCAATGAAGTTAAATTTTCATGACCTGATTTAAAATTCCAGTCTGGGAACTTTCTACATGTGTATCCTTGTAAAAGTCACATAAACTCTTTAGTCCTCTGTTTCTTTGTCTTTTAAATGAGGAAGTTGTAGTAGGTAACCTATGAAGACCTTTTCTTATCTAGATTGTTGATCTCATTTAAGCTCAGTCACTTGATAAATGAAAAAAGTGAGGGAAGAGATAAATTGAAGTGACTTGTCTAAGATCACAGAGCTGGACAGCAACTGAGGTGGCATTTGAATTTCAGTTTTCTGATTCTAAATCCAATTAATCAAAAAGCATTTATCAAGTGCCTAAAATGTATCAGGTACTATGTCATGCACCTGGGATAGGGAATAGACCAATGATTTAATTAATATAGGGAACTTCCAGGTAAGGAAAGGAAGAGAATATAGAAACAGGAAATAGAGGATCATGTGTATGTGTGTGTGTGTGTGTGTGTGTGTGTGTGTGTGTGTGTGATGATGATGATGATGATGATGATGACATAAGTATGCTATCCTGATTATATCACTGCCTTGAAGAAAAAAAAATATTTTTATTATATATATTTATCCCTTATAGAAATAAAGTATATACTTCCTTAGTTTTTTATTAATTTAGCCTATCTTGCAATGAATAAGCAAGTTGAGGAAAAGGGAAGAAAAAAATGAATTAACAAATGAAGATGGAAGTTGAGAGGAAAGAAGAGTTTGAAGACTTTTTTTTTTCAAAAAATGGCTTTTCACATATACTAGAAAGATGGAATGGGATTAAGTGAAAAAAAATAATAAATATTAAATTTGTAATAATTTGTATCAATTTATAGGCAGATTTTTCCAAGGTCAGAATTATAGGATCACAAATTTAGAGCTAGAAGTTAGAAAAGCTCATCTTGTCTACTCCTGGACCTAACATATTTATACTTAACCCAGAGAGGTTAAGTGATTTACCCAAGGTGACAGAGAGAGTTAAGTGGCTAAGTAAGGATTTGAAGTTAGATACTTTGAATACAAATCCAACACTTCCTCTTCAATGCTATGCTAGCTGATCAGTAAAGCTCTACATTTCTTTTCTAGGTACACATGAAATACAATTAAACTATTCTTCCAAAATTTGTAGTAGAAATAGATAAGCTTTTCCCAAGTATAATTAAGCAAGTTAAATGTTAACTACAATAATACAACCTTTCCACTGTATTATGCTTATCTTTTATAGAAAAATGATAAAACAATAAAGAATACAATAATAAATGTAATATATTTATGGAACATTATTTAAGGAAATAGAAACACAAAGAAAAAGATGAGTAGTTTTCTCAATGACTAGAAGTCTCTGCAATTTTAGAGTTATATGAAAGCTTATACTTGAAGCAAGGTGTAACATTTTATCTATATTAAATTTCATCATATTAGATTTGTCCTGTCAAGATCTTTTTGAATCCTGAAGTTTGTCATTCTATATGTTAGCTATTATTTCTAGCTCCATAACATGCAAATTTGACAAGCATGCTACTTTCAAACTGACCACTCTGAAACTCTAATAAAAAAAATCAGAAGTCAGAAAGATTAACTTTGTAGCAGTACACAGGAAAAATTAGAAGGAAAAGAGATTGGATGAGGAAGGACTATTTAGGAGCTTCTTGCAGTGGTATAAACTTATTCCCAGTGCTTCAAAGAGATAGATGATTTTACTAGTATAAGTAATTCTATCCAATGATACATATCACAGTCCATGTATGTCTTCTTATCCAATATGGTTCTCATCTCGGTACTCTCACCTGTCTTCCATGGAGGAACTATCCAATAGGCTGAAGATTATCCCATAATATATTAAAAATCTATGGGAACCAGTCCATCTTTTCTCCCTTACTCTCACAATATATCCTACTCACAGTATTTTTTACCCAAATGTTTGCTGGATAATGACTTTTATGTCATTTCTCACAAAAAAAAAAATGGTAATATACTACAACCTACTTCACTTTTACCTTTCCATTAACCTTTGAGTTATCCACAATTTTTATTCATTAGATATTTCAATATTTTATGATTTCACCAAATAGTATTACTGCAAGAACATTGTTATCAAAACAGATGGGTTTTTGCATCAAGGACTAAAATGAGATCCTTCGAAGTACAATTTCTCAAATGTGATCTGGCTCAATCCCTGTCTCCTATTTCATTGTGGATCTATTTCATTGTCCCTCTGCAGTGCCTGCGCAAGATGCATGGAATGATGCACTGAATTATTGGGTGCGTTTCATACAGGTACGGTGTTCATGATGTGAGCAAGAGGCATTCACAGATTGATTTTTCCTGCATGAACTCTTAGACCAATCTCTTTAATATGGTCGTGGATTTTGTTCGGGAGGTTCAATAGTACTCTGGGTCTTGAAGAAATCAACAAAAGGACATTGGCAAAAGGGAGTATCTAGAGGATTGCACCATCTACAAGGAATCCTTCCCTTTAAATTGTGTTCAGAATATCCTTTCAAATGGAAGTAAATATTTTTGAGTACCCCATTTTCCTGTTTAATGGCCCCATTGAACAAAGCTATCTCTATGGTTGGATCTATCAAGTGACCATGTATAAATTTAGCATATTACTGAAAGAAACCTTATTGGAAGAAACTCTTTAAAACTAGATTTTACTATAACATATTAAAATTTTAAAGCTAATAATAAAAAAGTAACAAACACAGTGGGAACTTTGTGTTCACTATAACATTTAGTCATTTATGTGATTATAGAGATATGAAAGAGTACTTGCCATGTAAGAGTTCTAGAGATAGTCATGAAGATCTGAATTCAAATCCTACCTCAGAGACTTACTAGCTATATAATTCTGAGCACGTCACCTATTCTTTAAGGGTGTCTCATTTTCCTTATCTATGAAGTGCAAGGTTTGAACTCAGTGACTTCTAAATCTCCAGCTCTAAATCTATGATCCCATGACTATAAGTGAAATAGTTACTTGATTTATATTTCTTTAATAATTATTGATTTGAAGCATTTTTTAAATTACTGATAATTTTCATTTCTTAATTTGAAAAAAAAAAACTTTATATCTATTACCTACTAGGAAAAATTATTTTTCTTATGAATTTGTGTAAATTCCCCATAATTTTGGATATCAGAACATCAGAGATTTTTGCTAGTTAATCATTTTTCTTCCAAACCTAACTGCATTAATTTTGTTTGTGCAAAAGCTTTTCAATTTTAGGCAATCAAAATCCTTAATTTTCTCTTCTGTGATCATATCTATCCTTTGTTTAGTTAAGAATCCACTCCCAGGCACAGTTGTTAAAGTTATCTTATTTTCTTCTCCACTAACTGAATGATCTTTTATGTTTAGATTATATATCTATTAGGAGCTTATTTGTGGCATATTTTGTTAAGATAGCGATCTAAACCCAATTTCTCACAGGCTCTTTTTCCATTTTTTCTTGGAGATTTTGCTAGATATAGAGTCCTTACCCCAGTAGTTGGCATGCTAAGGTTTATCCTACTAATACTATGATTTTATATTGCGTCTGGGTCTTGTTTATTTAATATAGTCAATTGATCAAGTATTCTACGTTTAATGTTATGAAACACTTTTGATATTTAGTACTTTCTAATATAGTCTCAAACTTCATTCTGCTATGTCTCCTTCACCACATTGTTTCCTTTAGAATTCCTGACCTTTTGATCCTCAAGTTGAGTTTTGTTATTATTTTGTCTAATCTAGTCATCATCCTGACATGATACTAAATTTGTTAATTAATTTAAAGAACACTGTCATTTTCATTACATGCCTGACCAAACCACAAGGAATTAATAACATTCTAATAATCATTTATCTTTATTTCCATAAAGAATGGCTTGCATTATATTTATACGATGTGTATGTGTGTGTATGTGTGTGTATGTGTGTATGTTTGTGTGTGTGTATGTGTGTATGTTTGTGTGTGTGTATGTGTGTGTGTGCTACTAGGTTGACCCCCAGTTATTGGTGCATTTTATCAATTTGAATGAAATTTATTTTTGTATTTACCTCTGTTATTAGTAATTATTTTATTATGGTTATTAATAATATAGAGAAATGATAATAATTTTGTGAGCTTATTTTCAATTCTACTACATTATAGATTCTATGAGTTTACAGGAAAGAAAACAAAGTACAAAGAATAAAAATTTGAAGTATATTTGAGATTTTGACAACAAAAAATTATTGACATAGAACATAAGATGAGGGAAAATATTTTGAGGTTAGTGAACTATCTGAAATCCATGACCAAAGAGAAAAGCTAAATACCACACTTCAAGATATCATAAAGAAATCTGACCATAACTGTTAGAATCAGGACAAAGTGAAAATATAAAGAATATAACTGCTACCTACTGAAAGAAACTCTATATTAAACATAGCCAGCAATTTCAGGGTTTTCAAAACCCAGCTTTCTGATTCAAAGATAAAATACTATAAATCAACTAGAAAATAAAAGACTAGGTACCAAGAAATCAGTCAAGAATATGCTACTCAACATAAAAGAAAAGAATGATTCAGACAACATGTAACTTAAAGTAGAACATAATAAAATTTAGCCAACAAATGTTAGTTTAATCTTATAAGGAAGAAATAAATTTTTAATAGAATAGAGTGGGAAGGGAAAACCAAGATGGCAGATTTGCAGGAATTCACTTGAACAGTCCCAAATTCTTTTTCAAACAATTTAAATATTATTCTTTAAATCTGAATTCTGGAGCAGTAGAAACAACAAAATGTAGAGATGAAACAATGAGGATGTCACCAAGAAAGGTCTGTTTCACCACGGCAGTAACTGGCCCTGGGAGCACAGTACAGGCATCACAAGCCATGCGTTGGGGGACTGTTGCATCAACACAGAAGCTTTGGGATCTTTTAGCTCAGATAGTAGGGGATCAGACAAATGGTCAAAAAGAGATTACAGGAGATCCTTTGCTGGCACTGGGTACAAGACGTTGTTGCATTGCCTGTACATAGCTCCAGGTTGCTATTCCAGGTAGAAAAGTATCACTAGAACACTAGAATATCTGGGAGAGCAGAAGCCCTGGGTACAGATCCAGGGCAGAGAGGAATGCTATTGATTTACTCAGTGGAGAGTGGGGGCCCTTGTCTCAGATCCAGAGCAGAGAGGAGCAATATTGCTTGCACCTACAGGAGAGCAGGGATCTCAGTCACATTTATGGGGCCAGAGAGATCAAGAGAACTAGCAGTCACAGGGGAGCAGGAGACCTGGTGAGGGTTTTGAGGCACAGAGGAGTGTTTGTAGAAGATCATGCACAGGCCAGGAGAGTAGTGACCACACCTCTCCTTAGGTCATACCACCTTGGAAGAACTAAAAGTTTTCAGACCCCTAGAACTAGCTATGAAAAAATACAGCACAAAAAAATCTGAAGTTTGGGACAGTGCCCTCACTACCACAGGAGCAGAGCTGAACTTTAATGATAAAGTCAACAAATAGGCTGGAAAAATGAGCGACGAACAAAACAGAACAAGACCATAGAAAGTTACTGTGGTAACAGGGAAAATCAAGACACAAACCGAGAAGACAATGAAATCAAAGCAGTTCCATGCAAAGCATCAAAGAAAAATGTAAATTGGACATACCAAAAATGAATACCTGCAAGAGGTCAAAAAGGATTTGAAAAAAAATCAAGTAAGAGGAGGAAAAGAAAAATGAGAAAAAGAAATGAGAGTGATACAAGAACATTATGAAAAGGAAGTCAACAGCTTGGTAAAAGAGACGCTCAAAATACAAAAAAAAAAAAATAATATCTTATAAAACAGAATTAGTCAAATGGTGAAAGGCAAAAACATTCATTGAAGAAAAGATCTTCCTAAAAAGAAGAATTGGTCAAATAGAAAAAGAAGTACAAAAGCTCCCTGAAGAAAATAATTAAAAATTAAAATTGAGCAAGTAGAAGCTAACAACTCTATGAAACATCAGGAAACAGTGAAACAAACCAAAAGAATGAAAGAAAAAGAAGAAAATGTGAACTATCTCATTGGAAAAACAACTGATCTGGAAAATAAATTAAGGAGATATGATTAAAGAATTATTTAATTACCTGAACACCATGATGCCAAAAAAGATTCCCCCAAAAAATATTTCAAGAGATTATCAAGGAAAACTGCCCTGACATCTGAGAACCAGAAAGTAAAACAGAAATTGAAAGAATGCATCAATCATTTCATCAAAAAGATTCAAAATGAAAACTCCCAGAAAAATCATAGCCAAATTCCACAGTTCCAAATCAAGAAGAAATTATTGCAAGCAGCCAGGAAAAAACAATTCAAATATCATGAAGCCACAGTTAGGATAACGCAAGATCTAGCAGTTTCTACATTAAAGAATGGGAAGACTTGGAATATGATATTACAGAAAGCAAAGAAGCTTGGATCACAACAAAAAATAATCTACCAAGCAAAAAAAATTTCTTCAGGGGAAAATGGATATTTCGTGAAATAGAGGACTTCTTTGATTAAAAAAAAAACCAGAACCAAATAGAAAAATTTGACTTTTACATCAAATGGGGAGGTACACAATATGAAGAAGCAAACAAATACTGTTGCATAGTTTTTAATTAATCCAAAGATTCTAGTTATTTGGAAAAAAAGACTCTCTATTTGATGAAATCTATTGAGACAACTAGATGGAGGTCTGGCAGAAATTATGTTTAGACCAAGACCTTACACTGTATATCAAAATAGGCCCCAAATGGATACATAATCTACATATAAAAGGTCACATCATAAGCAAATTAAGGGGAAAAAGAAGAAATTCTATTTCAGATTTATGAATAGAATAGGAGATCATAAAAAGGTATAGAGAAAATTACACAAGATAAAATTGTTAATTTTGATTATAAATAATTTAAAAGAGTTTGCATAAAGAAAATAATACTCTTAAAATTAGAAACAACTGGAGAAAAATCTTTCTGCAATTTTCTTTGATAAAGGTCTAAATTCAAGATATATAAGGAATTATTTCAAATTTATAAATTATCCCCTGAAATGCAAATGATATTAATAGAAGTTTTGAAAGGAATAAATCCAAGCTATCAACAGCTATATAGAAGCAAATGTTTTAAATTACTGATAATTCGAGTAATTAAAGCAACTCTAAGATTCTCCTTCATAATTGTCAGATTGGTAAAAATGACAAAAGAGGAAAATATCAAATGTAGAGACCATGAGGAGAAAAAAGGTAAACCAATGCACTATTGGTGGAGCTGAAAATTATCCTAGCTACTTTGAAAAGTATTCCACCAAGCATATTTAAACTATGCATCTAGAGCTGAACCCACAAAGAAGGCATGGAGGGAGGAGGAGGCAAAGGTTCTATGGAAGAAAATGGAGTAAATGTTATTTTGCCATTGGGATTAGTGATTCATGGTCCTGAGCCTGAAGTTGATCTTCTTCCTTCCCTTTTGGTCTTTAAAATAAATGTGTGTATACATATGTATGTATGTATCTATATATAGAGATATAGAGATACAGACACATACATATATACATGTGTGTGTTTATATATGTATACACACACACACACACACATGCGCATACTCCTTGGGAGACCAAGATCTGTACTGGCAAGAGCTACCACAAAAAAATAACAGTGAAAACATAAACTGTGCATACCCTTTGAATTAGCTGCAAAACAAATAGGCCTATGCCTTAAATAAATGAAAGATGAAAAGAACCTATACGTAGAAAAATATTTGTACCAGTTCCTTTCACTGTAGACAGCATTTGGGAAAGCAAGGCTGTGCCTTCCTATTTGGGAATGGTTAATCAAATGGTTCAGTGAATAGTTTTGGACCTGGAGTCAGGAAGACCTGAGTTCAAATCCAGCCTCAGACATTTCCTATCTGTGTGGCCCTGGGCAACTCATTGAAATTCTGTTTGCCTTAATCTACTAGAGAAGGAAATGGCAAAACATTCCATTATCTTTGCCCAAAAAACCCATGAACAATATTGGCATGCCATGGTCCACAGAGTCGCAAAAAGTCAGACATGATTCAACAGCAACAACAAATTTTGATTTGTGACAATAATGGGATATTAGCATACCATAAAAAATGATGACATAGTAGTTTCAGAGAAAATTGGGAAAGCTTCTACAAACCAACACAGAGCAAAGTGTGAAGAACCAAAGCAATTTATTTAATGGGAACATTGTAGAGAAAATCATCTTTCAAAGACTTTAGAACCCTGATTAATGCAATGAAAAACATGTCCAAAAGAATGAAGAAGTAATGTGTTCATCATTTGTCAGAGAGAAGTTGAATTTAAAATCCAGAAAGTCATAAATGTATTTCCATGGCCAGTGTGGGAATCTGTTTTGAAGGATTATGCAAAGATGTGTTGAGGTTGTTTTATTCATCAATTAGTGAGAAAGAGTAGTAGGAAGTATCTATTAAATGAAAGAAAAAATTAAAAATATAAGAAATGGCTTTCCAAAAAAAAAAAGAAAAGAGAGGAAAATAAAAGGAAATTTGGCAGTTTACAAAAACAAAAATTATAGGTAAAAATGTATTTAATAAAAGTATAAAGAACTTTGAAGAATCCCCGTTAAACAAACAAAAACTGAATAGAATATTTGAAATACCAACATAGGAGATCAGAGAAACTTACAAATACATTTAAGCAATTGGAAGAAGTTCCATGATGAAGTACTTATATTCTAATAAAAGAAAAGATAAAAAACACAATATTAAGAAAGACACATAGCTTGAAAAGGATTGTTTTGGGTTTTTTTTATGGTGTTATTGTTTTGTTTTGTTTTTAGCAAGCAAAAGGGAGGAAGAAAGGAATACACCAGAAAACAAATGAGGAAGAAGGAGATAGCTTATTATTTCTCATAATGGAAGTATTTAGTAGAGGAGTATGCAAATATGAAGGTGAGGGGTGGGAAACAAACATCTCATAAACCTACTTATTAGAATCAAGCAAAGTGAATACATAAACATACAAAAGGATTTGAGAGAACAACTATATTAAAGCCAATATAGAAATAGGTAGGAAACGAAAAGGCAAGGGGGCCAAGGATTAAGAAGTATAGTAGAGTTGGATAGGGGAATATATAAGCAAAACCAAATTCAACTACATAAGG
This sequence comes from Notamacropus eugenii, assembly GCF_028372415.1. Taxonomy (NCBI): domain Eukaryota; kingdom Metazoa; phylum Chordata; class Mammalia; order Diprotodontia; family Macropodidae; genus Notamacropus; species Notamacropus eugenii. The sequence goes on along the minus strand of NC_092873.1, from coordinate 174,283,735 downwards.
CTGGTCAGAAAAAATAATCTGAGTCTGAACAGAGTGAAGAAAAGCAAGGAAAAGGATTGAAAGACTCCAAGTGTATTTTGCATCTTTATCTCATTCACTTTTCCCCATCTTCTTTGTAAAGGTAGGAAGAGCGAAAAAACAAAAATCATGATAGAATTAGATTGAAAGAAAAATAAAACTGACAATCATCACCAGGAATATGGATAGAATGAGTATACTTAAAAATGATTAAAAAGCAGAATTCAACAATCTTGTTTAGACATGAAATACGTAGACTCAGAGTTAAAATGAGGGAATAGAATAGAAACTGTGAGGCTTAAGTCTCAGGTGAATCCAAAAAGTAGTAATTGACAATCATGATTTCAGACAATTTAACAGTAAAAATAGACCCAATTGAAAGAGAAAAAGAAAACAACATGCTTAAAGGAATAAATATTAACTATCAGGGCCAAATATATATATGTACCAAATATGTAAACTATATACGTGTATATACATATACATGTACATATATATACATTCATATATATGTGTATTATATATATATATATAATACACATATATCAAGCATAGTATCAGAATATTTAAAGGGAAAAAATGAACTATAAGGGAAATATATGCAGCAAAATTATAATCATTAATTATTATAATTACATAATCTAAAATGTTGTCTTTTTAGAATTAAACACATTCAACTCTCCTCTTAAATCTGAGACCAATTTTTTGTCCATCTCTATCATTTATACTCTGCACACATATGCAGACTGACAAGCTCTATAGGTTTGCCTTCAAAATGCATGTTGTACACTGGGCAATAGATATTGTGCATCTACTCTGTCTTTCCTGTGTGGTTAGTTAGGACAAACTCCTTTGAGTGATTACAGACCTTTTACAGGAGCCTCTATATTATTCTAAGGATTGATGTAATCAGCACAATATGGAGCACAAAAGGAGACATCTGGAGCACCTCACCCTTCACTGGCAATCTCTGTTTCACATGTAATCTACATTTGCTCTCCTCTATTAAGGAGGGCAATGAGGTGGCACAGTGGATAGAGCATTGGTCCTAGATTCAAAAAGACTTAAGTTCAAATCCAGCTTTAGATAATTATTAGCTGTATGACCCTGGGCAAGTCACTTAACATTTGCTAGACTCTGTTTCCTCATCTTCAAAAGGGGATGATAATCGCACCTAATCCCAGAGTTGTGATGATCCAACAAGACTATGATTGTAAAGTGATTGGCACATGGTAAGCACTTTATAAAAGTTAGCTGTTATTATTATCATATTATCATCTTCACACCTTTGGTGAGCATGTATCTCCCAAATTTATGCCTCTCCTGGTATTTCTGATCAGAAAGTCATTGGAGAGGGTTATTTCTGTTGATACATTTTTTCAAGGAATCATGAATGGTTTTAATATATGGTTTGGGGACACTGGGTTCCAAAAAAGAGTCAATAAGGTATAATCTTGATCTACTTATTTTGATAATTAATGAACAATAAAAACAATGGAATCTTCTATTCTATACATGTTTCAGATATTTGTGAAATGGTAGAAAGTTGACCGTTTGTTGAATATCACTTGCAAAACCCTTCTTGTCCCTTAAGAACACTTCATTGTCTCTAATAACTTAGAGCAGGGAGAAGTATACTCCTATACTCAATTAATCAATTAAAGAGCATTCATTAAGTACCGATTTAGTTCTAGACCCTGGGTTAGGTGCCAGGGATATAAAAAAAAAAAATTAAATAGTCTCTGTTATTAAGGAGTTTATATTTTATCTGGGGCACAAATCCACTTAGAAGTATATATAATTAAATATAAGATAAAATCAGAAGGAGACATTTACACCTGGTAGTATGAAGGAAACCTTCAAGGAAGAGGCAGCATTGTGGTAGTTGGGGGTAGAATGAAGTGCCAAGTACTGTGCTAAGCAACTTTGCCAGTATCTCAGTAGATCCCCATAATGTAACGATCTCCCCTGCCTATTAATAGGACTCAGGTGGAGCCCATTAAGCAAAGCTTGACTGGGGAGGTTTGTGTTGTAGGAAGGCCCACACCTTTTGTTCTAATGAGGCACTGGATCAAGAGGGCTGTGATGCCCTCTGGCTCTGAAAAGTGTATGTATACTCTGAGGTAAGATTTTGCTTTAGGGGCTTACTCTTTGGAAGAAGGTTTGTGTGTCAGATGAGACTTTGGGTAGCCATTAAAGAAACCCCCCAACTTTGAAAACCCAGATGTTGGTGCTTCTCTCTTTGGTAACTATGTATTTATGTAATGGTAAGATAGTTGGATCTGTCTGTTGATCTGTGATGTATGTATGGCTTATGGTCAGATAGTTAGAAGTCCTGTCTGTTGGTCTTTATTTCTCTGCTTGTAAGTGGGGCAATATTAAGACTGGGACTTGGTTCATTAGAGGGTACACCTGAGAATGCCATGAGGAAGCCTGCAACAGCAGTCTGGGGAGAAGAACACGCCCCCAAGACGGACTTTATTGGAATTTTTTTTGTTGCTTTGGATTGAGGAAGGAGGAGCTAATTGCTTTCCCTTTAGAAAAGTAGATCTAAGAACCTGTGCTGGCAGGCCATCCTGGATGTGTCTGGGTACTTGCTGCCACAATCCCCCACAATAACGCATGAGGTAAGTTTTAGTATTAGTCCCATTTTACTGATGAAGAAACTGAGACAGTGATTTTCCCAGGGTCATATAGCTAGTAAGTGTCTGAGATCAAATTTGAACTCAGATCTTTCTGATTCCAGGTCTAACACTCTATCCAGTTGCAACACTGTACCACTTAGTTGTCTTCTTTCAGATTTATTCCTTCTCTTTTATTTCATCTTCTTCTTCCTTCCTCCTCAGGTCTTTCTCCAATATTCCTTTCCACAAGAATATCTTGAGAATATTCATCAAGTACTTTGCTAAAAATCTAAATAAACTGCTATACTGAAGGAATCTTCCCTCCTTCAGTTTCAGCTCTTCTTTATTTCAAGTTTTTTCTCTTCCTTAAATTCTAGTCATCCTTCAAATTTCCCCCAAATCCTTTGAGATTTATCTTCTACAAAATCTACATTCTGCTAATTATAAAACACTCTAGATCACCTTCACAATGTCTTGTCTATATTATTCAGCTCAAGCCTTTTTCTTTCTCCTATCCCTTCTCCTTTAGAAGAAAGAAGTGCAACTCAACAAATTCAAAACAACTTTTCCTTGGTTTCCTATTTCTGTCTCTAGAGATATTTGTGATTTATTGATGAAAGGAAAGGATTGGGCAGTGAACCATATCAAAGTCATCAGCCTGTTCAATCTTCTCCAAACATCTGTCTTTGTTATCTGCAAAGAACGGAGTAACATCTATAGGGTTAGAGCTGGAGTTGGGTAGGGACTAAGGAGAATGTTTCCTCAATTTCACTCAGGTCCTCTTCCATTTGAGGAAGTAGAAAGATTTTCTATAAGGTGAAGGATATGATAAAAACTAAGAACTAAAATGAGTTCTGGCCATAAGGTAGTTGAACAGATGAAATCAAAGGTAACACTAGGACCATAGGATTATACATAAATCTAGAGCAGGAAGGTATTTTAGAATTAACATAGTGCAATTCTCTCATTTTATAAAGAAAGTGAGGTCAAGAAAGTTTAAATAACATACTCAAGGTCTCAAAGAAAGAAAGTGGCAGAACCAGATCCAAATTAGTTTCTCTCAAGGTGAGATATATTCAAAGAACAAATATAAATTTAGCTAGAATACCTGCTGTCTTCTGGAGAAGCTTGATAGAGATAAAGTGATTCCTAGCCATTAAGTGAAAGAACTAGCTGAAAGATTTATAACCCTATCCTACCCAGAAAGGCTTCCTTACCATAGTGACCCCAGAATGTGATGGCCAGGATAGCAGGTAGCCATGATGATTACAACTTAGTGAAAGACTGTTACTTAGTGCCAGTAGTCAATCAGTCAAGCAATATTTATTTACTGCTATACCAGGCACAGTGCTACATGCCAAGGACATACAAAAAAGCAAGTACTCCTCATTAGGGAGCTCACATTCTTTTGGGAAAGATGAACATGAACATAACTTGGTTATTTTTGGAGACCCAGAAATGCCTCCTACAGAAAGTCAGATTTTAGCTGAGACTTGAAGGTAGAGAAACAAAGGAGTGGAAATGAGGAAGCAGAACTTTCCAGGCATGAGACACAGTAAGTGCAAAGGAAGAAAGACACCAAGAGATGGAAAGTTATGTGCAAGAAATGTCAACTAAGACAGGGTAGGTAAATAGCAGAGTGAGCAGAAGGGAGTCAATTCTAAGAACTCTAGAAATGTAAGAAGGGGACAGGTTATAAAGATCGTTAAATGCCCAACAGATCTCTTTACATTTGATCCTGGAACCCTTATAGCTTAACGGGATGAGGATAGGGGTGATAGGGTTAGGTATACACTTTAGGAAAATAACTTCTACAAATGAGTAGAGCATGAATTGCAAAAGTGGGATATGACAGGAAGACCAATTAGAGAACTAAAGCAGTAGTCCAGGTAAGAGATGATGAAGGTTTATATTTTCATAGTAGCTGAGTGGAGAGAAGTAGATATATACATGAGATATAATGAATGTAGAAACAACAAGATTTGACAACAGAATAAATATGTGTGGTAAGTAAGAGTGAAGAGTCCAAGATGGCACTGAAGTTGGAAGCCTGGGTGACTGAGAAGACAGTGGTAAGTAAGTGGGGTAAGTAAAGGGAATTTTTGAAAGAGTGAAGGGTTTGGGAGCAGAAATTATGAGTTCTGTTTTAGACATAATCAATTTGAGATGCCTACACAACTCAAAGTTCAAAATTCCAAATGATAATTAATGATATGGGACTAGATCTCAGGAGAGAGACTAGTGATGGATATGGATGTATACAGTGATGGATACAGAAGTTATCTGAATAGATACATTGGAACCTATTGGGAGCTGATAATATCATCAAGTAAGAGGCAGACAACTGAATAACAAACCTGTATGACTAGAAGATGATATTATCAATTGAGTCATTATAATATATTCTATTAACTAGTTATCCTGACTGCGGACTGTATACTATAGTCTGAGGACTAGTCTAGCTAGGTTCAGAGAGAAACACCACTAAGTTGGCTGAAGGATGATCAATTTATTGGCTATGATTATGGCTATACTTATGCTCAACAACATTCAGTTGATTATAGAAGGTATGAGATGTGTAACTGCAGAGGAAATAAAAACAACAGAATTTATATACCATTTTAAGGTTTGCAAAATGCTTTTCAAATATTATCTCATTTACTTTCTTATGACAAGTCTGGGTGGTAGGTACTATCATTATCCTTGTTTTAAAAATGAAGAAATTGAGGGAGAAAGCGATTAAGTGACTTGCCTAGGCTAAGATAGTTAACATCTAAGGCAGGATTTGTACTTAAATCTTCCTGACTGCAGGTCCAGCTCTCCTAGCTTCCTCAATCATCTAAGAAGTTAGAGATTCTTAAAGTACTGAGATATGATGTGCTTCAAGTGTGAATTTTTATTTGATTTTGCATATTTTTATAATATTAATTTAACAAGGTACATGAGGGCAGACACTATGTATTTCCTGAAGTGCATAGCAATAGTATATTTAAAAAGCAGGCTCTTAATAAGTAAAGAATATGAGGAATATCAAGTGTGATGAAACAAAATGAGGGAAATGATCTTTCTAGCTGTTCTTATATAGCAAATATATAAGAAGACGTTATAGCTCGTGAGCTACTCTAAAGATCTGGCAGTTATAAAAGTCAATAGCCTGCTTGATCAGTTGGCAGATGACTAGTCATCACCAGAAAATAGTATATTCAGTCAAACATCTGCATTGGTAATAATCAACTATAAGTATTTTTTTTTTATTTTGCTATCTTATTTAAATTATCAGTGACTATTAAGGAACTAAAAGAAAACATCAGTAAAGTTAGACTATGTCTTGTGACCTTAAAAGTTCAACTCAAAAGTTTCCCCCACTCTTTCTTTTCCTAGGAGTTATTTTTTTCTGTTATCATATGCAATGTTCCAGAAAAGGAAATATTATTCTTTAGCACCACTCGTGTAGCCTCAGATTAATTTAGCATATCTGTCTTAGGTCATATCCCTAGACTAGAACAAGAGATAAAAACACAGACTGCATCAATCTGTTTCCTACCTCATTTAACCATGAAACATTTATTAACTACCTTCTGTGTGTCAGGCACTATCTAGCACCAAGGATACAAATGCAAAAATAAAGCAGTTCTTGCCCCCAAGGAGCTTATATTCTATTGGGTGAGACAACCTGCACATATATAGTGTATGTAGAATTACACACAAAGCAAGGTAGTTTACGGGAGGGTAGACCCTAAAAGTTGGAGATAGATGTCAGAAAAGACTTCACATAGGAGATAGTGATGGAGTTGAATATTGAAGGAAAGAAGGTATGAGGGACAGGCATGAGAAAGTGTCAGTGTAAATGCAGAGAGAATAAATAAAGTGTATCATGTGTGGAACAGTAAAACAGACAGTTTGAAGGGCCATAGGGTAAGAGAAAAGGAGTAATTTATAATGACACCAGAAAAGTAGACAGCGATCAGTTTGTTAAGTACTTTAAATGCCAAATCACTGAGTTCATATTTTATACTAGAAGCAAAAGACAGGTGTTAGAGTTTATTAACCTACAATGTCAAAATTACTAGACAATTCAGTTTTTTTCTGGTACATTATCCATTCTAAAATAAATCAGCAGAAGTGGGAGGTCTGTGATCCATTGTATCTTGAATACACACTCAAGGAAAACAATATGCCACCCACTTAGTCAAGTTCAATTTAGCCAGCTTCATATACAAGAAGTTACTAAGAACCATTATGTCTTTAGTAATCCTAAATCTGGAACATGATTCCTTTTCTTTAAGGTTCTATACAGCATGAGTTTCTGCAATTTCTTTAGGCAATAATAGTGACATAATGATAGCTAGCATTTTCATAGTGCTTTAGTGCTTACGATGCACTTTGCAAAAATTTTAATCTCATTTTCTTCTCAGAACAACTCTGAAAGATAGATGCTATTATTATCCTTATTTTATAAATGAGGGAACTGAAGCAAATAGAGGGTAAGTAATTTGCTCAAGATCTAGTAAGGTAATAATGCCTAAGGCTGGATTTGAATTCAAGTCTTCTTTACTCCAAGTCCAGTGCTCTATCCACTCACTGTATCACCTAATCATTTACCTGAGGTTCATATTTGCTCTATACCTCTAGTGATATATAGTTGTTTCTTTCAGATTCTCTATTATGTGTTATATTCTTCCATTTGCTAAACCCTGAGCGCTGATTTCAATCCCTGTTTACTTCCTTAGATTATATCTCTTTTCAGTTTCCTACTTGTATTATTTGTTCTTATTTGTCTAATACAAACAGGTCTTGAATTGTTTAATATGCACTTTTTGTATAATTCTCTATAGAGGCATACCTACATTATTTTGATACAGGGGTATTTCCATGGAGAGGAAGTGAAATGTGATGGAAAAAGCATTGGCTTGATTTATCTAAAGACATGAACTCTTTTCTTAAAACACTCAGGTGCTTCTCAGTCTTTTACCATAAGCAAGAAGAACCTCTTACATTGATAACACACATATATGGTGATTGCCTCAGGTGAGGGGTGAATATAGCATATACCCATCAAGCAATGAGAACAATTCTTTTGCTGTTCATGGAACTAGATGGCATTTCAAATGCCTTCTAGGTTTCTATCATTCCATGATGCTACCTTCTTGGTCTCAAGATAAGTAACCTTCCTTTGTGACTCACTCCCAATTCCCTTCAACATATGTCACTTGAAATATAGTTTTCTACTTAAAATATATTTCAAGTTTAAAATGTTTAAATTTCAAAGAAAATGATTTATGCAATCAATCCCATTTTTAAAAAGACTGAATTAGTTATATGAATAAATTTGTATTGTTAATTTAAATTACCTGACTACAAGATTACTATACGGAAGGTTATTCTAGGTTTTCACAACTGAGTTGCTCCAAAACCTAGAGGCTATCTATAATGGCCACTGTCCTAAAAACACTGAAGTTTTGTATTTCCTTAACATGCTTACTTAAATAAAGCTCCTGTCTCTTAAAAGTGATAACTCTTTACCTGCTTAATAAAATAGATGATGACATTAAAATGTAAAATCATTTGCCAATTATTGAAGCACATGAAAGAAACTATATATTAGGCCAGCAAAGATAATTTTTTCAGACACATTAGAAAAGGTAATTTGAAGAAATCTAACGTAAGGATCACTATCTATGAAATTAAATCTGCATAAACATGGAAAAGTAGTATCAAAAAAGTACTTTGTATCATAATAAAGAAAATTGAATTTTTAAGGTTTAATGATGGGCATGAATAGGTCCCAACATATTGCAAATGAGAAATTATAAAGAAGTGGTATAAAGAATATCAGAAAAAAATGTACAAACAGAAGAGGAAAAAAAAAGATGGGCTTATCAAAGAGTCAAAGCAAACCATAACCAATAGATAGCTTGTGTGGTCCTGTCAGAATCCATACAATGTCAAGTGTAGTAGAGCAAGGTATCAGTATATTGTATGGACTCTGTGTGTGAAAATGTATATGAGGATACAGACATGAGGCACACAGGATGAATTAAAATATATGTCATTCTAGAGCGTACCCTAATTTATGAGACCATGAATAAGAGAAACCCATAGAGAAGTATTTGGGAACACAGGGAATAACAAACCTAACTAGAAACACAATGTATCATTCCTTGAAAGTTTGCTGTGCTCGGTACATGTTCCAATTTATTTTTCTGCTAGATATGTGTTCATTGACAACAGTCTCCTTAAAGAAGCCTCCCTCAAATATCAAGTGACCAAAGTACCTTCTCATTCTCTTTGTAATGCCATAGTCCAGGAGTTCACTGCTGAGAAGCAGTTTAAAATAAAAAAGCAGGGGTAAGGAATTGCTTTCTCAATATCTTTTGAATGAACTAAGACTAGAGTCAAGTTTTTTGATCCCTGTGCTAATGCTTTCACCACCACATTTCACTACCTCTCCATTGAGGCAGCAATGCATTAAATCAATGTCTGCCTGTAACTATAAAATATAAATACAGAACAGGTCTAAATGTTTGCATAAAGAAATATAGGGCTTGTCTGTTTGAATAAATAGACTACTCATTAAAATAAAATGAGCCATAAAACCATTTGGAAAAATGATAACATTCTGAAACAAGAAAAATTTAACAATTTACAAAAAAAAACTTGAATTCTCTAGAGACAATATTGAACATTGTATTCAGGTTTTTCTTACTGTTGTTGTTTTAGGCATTAAGATGCTAATGCATTTTTGTCAAATTCCTTCCAGCATCTGGCCTTGAATATACAATATTATGTATCTATGTCTTCTGCTAAAAATATGCAGTATTTTTTTAAATCTTTTAATTTGACTTTTACAACCCAACAGAGATAGACCATTTGTGCCCTTGCATATGGTCATACTTTAAAAAGTAGTTGGTGCCATATAAATTTCACATTGCATAGCATATCATCTACTTTACTCTGAACATTATTTCAATTGTCCTTTCTTTGGTGGCCATGCTATATAGACTTCTTCATATGCTCCATGTTTATATTAGGCTGTGGACACCATACCCTGACTTGTATCTCTAATAGTAATTACAGAATATGACAGGAAGCTTATTATTTAGTTCCTCCCTAATAAACTGCCCAATATCATGGCTGCTTTCTTAATATCATCATATTAATGGCTCGTCTAATCTATGATTTAAAAGCACCTTAACATTTTTCTGAGTTATAGTCATCATTATTCTCCACGTTATATATCTGCAGTGTTTTTTTTCTTCTCATTCTTCTAGAGTGTACTATCTAGCACTTGAGTCTCCTGAAATATGCCTTAGTTGCTCCAAACTGTCATGGTTAGTTTGAATTCAAATGTGTTGCTGGTCTAAATTCCTTTCTAGTCTTTGGTTACCTTATTTTAAAAGTTTTATATGCAGAAAAATATAGTAAAACTACAAATTCTTCTAATGTGGCATGCAATTATTTTGTCAGGCTAATGTAAGGATTTAGGAAGATTAAAGCAAATTCCCCAGAGCCAAATTGCATCTACACTGGCATAAGTAATTCAGTCAATAACCATGAAAATTAAGATCAAATATACTGAATAGATGTTCTTTGTTGCTATTGAGCTACTGAATCAAAACAGTGCACATTTGTTATTAACAGCATTTTACAAAATAAGAAATACAATAAGAAAGGCCCATTCCTTTCTGAAAAGGATCTCTTAAAGCTCACTAATGACCTTCTAGTTCCCAAGCTTAGTAGTCTTTTTCTGAGTCTTTACTCTGACTTCTTGCATTTGAAACTATTCATAACGCCTCCTAGATAATCATCTTTTTGTTAGGGGGGAGAGGTTAGAGACACAACATACTCCTGATTCTTTTCCTGTTTTTCTTATTGTTTCTTCTCTGGATATTCTTTTAGGCTCCTGAAAATGGCACAAGGATCTCTCCTTAGACTTCTTTTCACAACCTTTCCCTTGCCAAACTTGCTAATTCCTGTAACTTCAACTGTTACCACAACAGAGCTCCAGAATCTCTGAAAATACTTTCAAGTTCCATATGCATATTTCCAACTGCCTACAGGGCAGGTTCACCTTCATGTCCAAAATCAAGTTTCTTCTCTTTTCGCTAAAACTTGTTCCTCTTCCTGACTTCCATATTTTGTCTCAAGGTTACCACCATTCAACTATGAACCCATGTTTGAAAGTTGGTTGGTGTTACATTTGACTTGATCCTTACTTACTTAGTCTTATATAGTCTACTTTTTCAGAATCTCACATATTTCTTCCTTCCTCTCTTCCTTCTGCCACTACCCTGTCTTTATTTTCTTAAATAGATCTTCTCATGTCTATACTTTAAAAATGAGTTTTTACTTTTAATTTTATCTTATATCTTTACTTTATTTTCATTTCTGAATACATCCATCTACTAGCTCAATTCATTAAGGCAAATATTACAACAACAAAAAAATATGAAAAAAAGAAAGGGAACCCCCCGCAAAAGCCATATGGCAAAATTAAGCAACACATCAATTGAAACTGAGAGTAAACACAATGTTGCACACATCTACAAAAAAAAATGGCAGGAGGTGTATTTTCTCATCACTTCTTCAGGATCATCATAAAAATTGCAATCAGACAGCTTTCATTTTCCATTGTATATACTATTTTCCTGATTAATTTTATTTAAATTTTCATCTGCTTATATTTGGGTTTTTCATATTCAGTATTTCTTACAATGAAATAATATTCCATTATAATAATGCATCACCTTTTTTTAGATATTCCCCAGGAAAATGCAATGACTTTGTTTCTAGTTATTTTTATTAACATAAAAATTTTTTGGAATATATGGAACCATTTCTTCTGGCTTTGAACTTCATGGGACACAGGTCTATCAGTGGATCTCTGGGTTAAGATGTATGGAAATTTTATTCAATTTCTTAGTGTAACTCCAAATTACATTTGAAAGTTATTGGACCACAGAGTTCAAGGAGAGCAATAATATCTAATCAGTCTGTGAAAATAGGTTGGAGTCAATTTGTGAATGGCTTTAAAAAGCAAAATAGATGAATTTATATTTTGTAATAGAGGCAACAGGGAGCCACATGAGTTTGTTGAGCAAGTAGAAGTAGTAAGGTCTTATCTGAGCTTTAGGAAAATAACTTGAACAGTTATAACTTGAACAGGGCTATCTTGAGGCACAATGACCAATTAGGAGATTACATAATAATACAGGAAAGAGATGATGACAATCTGAAATAGGACAGTACTTATGTCAAGAAAGAGATGGAATTGGTAAAAGATGCTGTGGAAGTAAAGATTGGATAACTGATTAAATATTTGGGGTAATTTTGTAACTGCTTCTGTATATCCTTTATCTTGTTAAGAAATCTTTACCTAACCATATCTGGGAAAGATAACTGATTTGATTATCTTTTGACTTTTTTAGGCTGTATTTCACTTTAGTATTCAGGTCACTTACCAATTTTGAGCTTATTATACGATTTGTCAGAAGATGGTGGTCTAACTGGTTTCCTGATTTCTAACAGTTCTTGTCCTGATTGACTTACCTGCTCACTGTTTCAGGGAGGTTCCTCCTCTGCTTCATTTCACTACATCTTCCTCAGTCATCTTCTCAAGAGCAGCCTTGTACCTGCTGACAACCCTTTTTTCTCTATGTCTTCCAGTTCTCAAAATACAATCAAAGCAAGTCTGCCATTATTCCCATAAGTGAAATTTCAATCTCTTCTCCTATCCCCTATCCCCCTCCCCCCAGCCCATTTCTAATCCCTGTAACTTTCCAACTTTCTGAGCTACTGTATCCCTCTCTGGCACTACTCTCACATATTTTACCTCTTTCTATTAGAATGGAAGCTTCTATGGGCAAAGATTATTTTTGTTTTCATGTTTTTATATCTGACTTTTTCTACAGTACTTAGTATGTAGAAACATTTAATGAATACTTTCTCATCATTCATTCAAATAGAGAGTTCTCCCCCTTATTCTATACCCCTTCTCTTTTACCAAATAAAGTTCTTAAGGATAATGAACACTGGGTTAATGAGTTAGTTTACTTCTGATTCTTCCTTCTTTAGTCTGTTCCACAGATCTACTTTACTATTTTTAAACTATTGTGAAATATTTTCTATAATTATTGCACATTTTGATGTCTAGAAGGATTATTCACCTACCTGCCCAATTTTTTTCATTTCCCCTTATAATCATAATATTCTAAACCTTTTATTCCTCCTAATGAATTGTTACTATTTTCTCCAAACTCTATAAAGTAACCTTTTTCTACTTTGAATTTTCCTCCTCTGTGAATTTTCCTTTCCCTGCTGTGACCATCCTTCATAATCTGACAGACTAATCTGGCTCACCGGATTAAGTGCTAGACTTGGAATCAGGAAGATCTGAATTCAAATCCAGCCTCAGATACTTAGTAATTGTGCAATCCCTGAGCAAGTCACTTAACCTCTGCCTGCCTCAATTTCCTCACCTGTAAAATGGGGATAATAATAGCACCTACCTCCCATAGTTGTTATGAAAATCAAATGAGAATAATTGAAAAGTATTTAGCACAGAGCCTGGCACATAGGAAGGATTATATAATTATCAGCTATCATTAGTTATTATTAATCTTTTCTGCATTCATCTGATCATATTATAACATCCTTCTGATCCAACATCTTCAATTGTTCTCTAATGTCTCTCATGTGAATCCCAAACTCCTTTGCCTACCATTCAAGGCCTTCTTCAATCTGATCCTACTTTTTTGTCCTCTTACTCCTCTCTAAATATGCTAAAATACAGCCAAAAAAACTACGTCTTTTTTTCCCACTGAACCTAATCAGCACTTTCTGACTGACGTGCTTTCATTAGACTCTTGCCTATTCTGGGAATGATTTCTCTCCTCCATTTGACCTGATTAATATACATTGATCTTTTAAAGATGAACTTAAATGTCATAGATTCCATTTTGATCCAAACGACTTTACAGGAACTACCCCTGCTTCTCAGTAAATACTCCAACTTCCAGAACTGGAATAAAAAAAAAAAAAAAAAAGATCCATTTCCACTGGGAAGACTCCCTTTTGATGATCCAGAATAAAAGGATGATTTTGGCCCCCAATAGTCCAAGTCAATCAATTTATCCCTAGCTGATGAGATAAAATCAATTTAACAAAAGCTCATCATCCTGTAAAACCATCAAGTTGATGAGGGAATATAAGGAGTGAGATTATTGTGTTTTAAAGACATACTAAAAAAAAAAAAAAGAGAGAGAGAGACATAATGAAGGTAAAATCTTCAGTTGCCTTCAAGACTCAGCTCATAGGCCATCTACTACCTGAAACTTTTCCTGTCCTCCTCTCTTCCCTTGCTCCCAGTGCTGTCACCTCAAAATATTTTTTGTAGTATATACAATACAAAAGCCATACTGCATATACATACAGATTTATACTTTTTTCCCTTCCTCATTAGACTGTAAGCTTTCTTGGGGAAGGAAGTGTTTTATTTGTACCTCCAGGACGTAAGTATTTGGCACATAGTAGGTACCTAATAAACTGCTGTTGCAAATCTTTTTTGTAATAAAATACAAAAAAACCTCCTTAATAAACATATTCCTATGGATCTGTGCATCAGAATCTAAATTTCCCAATTTGTACCATAATTTTCTCAACCTTGTAACACCGTCACATATAAGATCTGAGCAACAAGCTATCTAGCCATGAATCTGCATTTTATTTATTCCTTTGCTGTTTACTCCCAGAGCACAAAGAATTTCAGCAGCACAAGGTCCCAAGATTCCTGGTACATGACCACCAAGCAGATGTGTAACTACAGGCAATGTGAGTTTGACACTCACTCCAGAGAACAAACCAATGTTCCTCCTTTGGAGAAATTTAGTAACATGCCAAGATGTTAAAGGCAGTTACAAAGTTACTCAAATTACATTAAATTACATTAAAAAGTTAAACTGATGCAATCTTTAATTCAACCAGAGAATAATTTGCAAAAGGCTAAACATATTACCTCATCTTATCCTCACAACAAACTCATGAAGCAGGTACTATTATTACTGCCATTTGACAGAAGAGGAAACTGAGCCTGAGAGAAATTAAAAGCTCTAAATAAATCCAGAGGTCATATTGAACCAATGGATGAAGGCAATGTATACAATACCTTGGGCGCCTCCATGCAAGACAAATTGAATATAAAGATATCACAGATAAGATAATAGTTGAATGTATTAATAGATTTCCTGGCATCCTAAAATTAAACAGGATTGGGAAGAACATGTTTAACCCAGTTAACACCTGAGCAGTAAATCTTAATCACGTTTAGAATCTAATGTTGTACCAACACAGACTTAGAAAGTATCCTCACAAAAGCTCTGACATTATTCTTAAACTACAGGGCTCATTACCCTAAATAAAGTATCTGAACAAGTAACTAAGGGAACTAACACTTACATGTCAAAATGAGGAAGACTACTGATGGGCTGTGTGTATGTTCTTAGAGCATGTGAATAACCAGTTAAAACCCAAAGAAACATTTTAGAAATAAGCAGATAACCTTACTGAACAATAGTACATACCACTCAACAGAGTCTATGAAACAACTAAGACACAGAAGTGAAATTAATACGTCTTCCACGGTGATATCGGCATAAACTCGGCCAATATGATGTTGAGTATTGACGGTCTAAAACTTACAAAGCACTTTCCTTACAATGAGTCTTATGGAGTATACTATAAGTATTTAATCATCCTTATTTTACAGATGAGGAAATTGAGGTTCAGAGACTTTCTGAAGAGTCGTAAAGTTATGTAGTATGGGAGACAAAATGGAAACTCAAATCTAAGTCATTTTCTCATTATACTACATTTGCAGAAAATGATCTAAAGTTATTAGTATTATTAACTACCCAAATATAATAGTTCAACTTGACACAAAGTCCTGATAGTTTAAAAGGATGCTCTATTTATGTCATCCATACCTGGAATTTCTTCCTCAATCCATGCTGCCTATCCTTATCTTTCTAATCCTCCAGAAAGCCTTTTCTGATTAAATTTACTCTCACTCAGACTGTTCTTTATCCTGTTTTTTTTAAAGCACTTGTGTACATAATCTGTATAATATCGTGCTGCAGTCATTGGCATATTGCTCTCTAATGATCCTGCAGCTCCTTTACATGTGTGAACTGTGCTATGAAAGAAACAGAACTGAATTTGGAATAAGGACCAGATTTAAATTACAACTCTGACTTTGGATAAAGAACTTAGCTTCTCTAAGTCTCGGTTTTCTCACTGATGAAATGGGGGTAAAATCTATACTACTTATAGCACTGATGTAGAACTCAAATCAGACAGGAGACATAAAGCATTTGAAATCCTTAAAGGTGTTAGTTTTGTTAACAGAGAGATACTTTAAAATAATAGAACATTGCACTAGGAGACAGGAAAACCTGGATTGAAATGCTACTTCTGATGTAGGTTAACTATGTGACTTGGTTTTAGTTTCCTCATCTGTAAAATGGGTGGGAGAGTCACATTATACACATTCTGAGTTTTGTTGCAACTCTTTATCTATGATCCTATGAAATTCATAAAGCTAATTATATAGACAGGAAGAATGATACCACAAATACAACACTGGACCTGGTATCAAAAAGAAATGGCTCAAATCCTGTCTCAGATAATCCTTAGCTGTGTGACCTTGTATAAATTGCTTAAGCTCTCTGCCTCAGTTTCCTCAATCTGTTAAAATAAGAATATCTGCGATGGGCTCGCCACTTAACCAATGTATTAGCATCCTCATCTGTAAAATGTGGATAATAACAACTTCTACCTGCCAGGGGTTTTGTGAGGATAAAATGAGATAATATTGGCAAGGTGCTTTACAAACTTTGAAGCACTGTATAAATGTTATTATTACTCATCACATAGTGAGAATCATACAGGTTAATGGGTTTAAAGCTTTTGCGATCTTTAAAGAAGGCAGTTAGGTGGCACAATGAGTAGAATGCCAGCCCTAGAATGATGAGGACCTGAGTTCAAATCCAGCCTCTGATACTTACTAGCTGTATGACCCTTGGTAAGTCACTCAACCTTATTTGACATATTTTCCTCATCTGCAAAATGAGCTAGAGAAGGAAATAGCAAACCACTCCCATAGCTTTGCCAAGAAAATCCCCAATAGGGTCACAAAGAGTCACACATGACTAATGGACTTAACAAAAATCTTTAAAGATGTTCACGTCATTATAATCTACAGGGACATCAAGGCTTGTGACCCTGTGCAAGTCATTTGCACACAGGGCTCTGACTGTTTCAGTGAAGGTGACCACTTATTTTGGTAGAAAGTATTTTCTCACTGGGAAGTTCCCTACATCAATGAAATTACAGATCTAGTAATTATCAAACTACCATCGCCATTCTCCTCCTCCTCCTCCTCCAAAGAAACTGGATTAAAAGATCCTGAGGACAAGGACCTTATTTTCTATTTTTATATCTACTTGCTCTATACTGTGTTATCTCCACAGAATAGACTTCCTTTTCATGCTTATTAGCTAGTTTAACCATAACCCCCACACACAACACACACACACACACACACACACACACACACACACACACACACACACACTTTTCCTGAGATGAGGTTTTTTCCTCCAAAATATACCAAAGGAATCCCCTCCCTTTCAGAGGAAAAAAAAAAATCTGTCAAAGACACCAAAAGCTCACAAGCCAACACAGTGCTTTTTTGTGAACAAGAGGAGTATTTGAGACCTAATACACAAAGTTTCAGGTGTAATTCTGTTAAGCAGTTTTACATTTTGCTACTAGGACTTTTTCTTCCTCTATGTTAAGCTTTAATATCCTTTCAAATGCATTAATATGTCCCAGGAACAGACACTTACAGATTCCTGCATGCTTTGAATATTTCCATTTTAATAGCAGCTTCAGATCCTCTCTCATAGCTTTACGTTTCTCTTCCTACCATAGAAGTTGGCAAAAGACAGAGGAAAACGGTTCATCACCCATAAAAGTCATCCAGGGTACAGTTGTTTGCTTTAGAATATGGCCCATCGAAAAATTAAAGAGGAACAGCATTTATATTTTATTTCCTCCACCCTTTATGCACAACTCTGCATAATTTCACAGGAATTTTCTAAGGCCCTTTAAGGACTCTTTAAATCTTTTCATTTCTGAAAATGAATCCAGTTCTAAGCTGAAAGATCTAAGGTCTCTCTCTTGAAATTCACAGAGCTAAAGTAAAGGTGAAGAATCACTTAGGCACCTTACGAATAAACCTATATTTGGGGGTAGGGAGAGGCTATTAACGGAAATTATTATGAGAGGTAATGTTCTATTGTGAATGGAGAGCCAGATCTGGGTAATCAGGAAGACTCTGGTTTCAAGTCCTGTCTTTGACACGAACTTCTTGGATGACCCTGAGTAAGACTTTTCAATCAATCAGTCAGTCAATCAACCCATGAGCATACATTAAGCACTTAGCAATTGTGGAAATATAGGAACAAAAAGTGAAACAGCAAATGTTCTCAAACACTTAAATTTTTTGTGACCCCAGGCAATTCTCTAAGAATATAAATTACAGAGTAGGGGCCAATCTGCATTAATAGAGGAAATTTCTTTCTGGGGAGTTCCCTACATAAGTGCTGACTTTTTTTTTTTTTTTACTTTAGCAATTTTATGGTAGAAAACACTTTGAGATAAAGATATCACCAAATGAGAAAGAAGCACAAAGGTTTAAAAAAAGGAGTGAATTTTTCACACTGTGGATGGTTTTACATCCACATCTTGCATCAATCTATTAACATGTAATAAAGGTCTACTATATGCCATGTACTCTGCTAAGCTCTGAGGATACAAAAAAGGGCAAATGATAGTCCTTGTCCTCAAGGAATTTACAATCTAATAGAGAAGACAACACACGAATATATACAAAGCAAGCTACATACAAGACAAATAGGAAATGATTAATAGAGGAGAAATAGTAGAATTTAGAGAAGTTGGGGAAGACCTTGCAGAAGAATGAATTACACTTGGATCCTAAAGAAATCTAGGGAAATCTAGAAATTCCAAGAATGGGGGAGAACCAGAGAAAACCCCCAGAGCTGAGAAATGGAGTGTCATGTTTATGAAACAGCCAGGAGGCTAAGGTCAAGGTGTATATTTCATGTTCTTTGCCTTTAACACAACAATTAACAATTTGATGCTTGAAAGAAGCTGGGCATTAAATATTTTTTTGGTTATGATAAATCATAAAGCCAATACAAATGTTTAATGTCCCTTCATCTTCTGCTGCCTCTTCCTCTTCTGCAGTGATGGTGTCAAAGAAGAGAAAAAGGAAATAGGAATAAGAATCAAACCAATATTAAACCATTAATAAACTTTATTTTGACTACTGAAAATTTAAATATGGAATTTTTATCCAAGAAACAATGAGTCAACATTTTTATGGAGAGTCATTTCATATTAATCTTGATATACTTGCTATGAATGAATTCCAGAAAAAAGAATATTTCAGCTAAATTAAAGAATGCCTCATAGGTTTTTCTTGGAAAACATAAGAAAGGAACTGGCAAAGCAGGTTCTATAATATGCCAAGGGAAATAAGAAAAAATATTTTATGGGTTATTTGTTTATCATATGGCAAATACATACTTAGGAAAAATATTTGAAAAAACCCTCCAATAGTTACAGCTTATTACCAACATTACTTGCTAAGGATGACATAGACATTTTAAGAATTTAATAGAAGCACAGAATTTCAGAGGTAGAAGTAACCTCAGGCTTCTAATCCAAAATCCATCACAAAATGAATCTCAGTTCTAACAAACTCAACAAATGGTCATCCAACCTTTGCTAAGACCTCTAGAAAAGGGGAACCACAGCTTTTCTAGGCAGCCCATTCCAGTTTGAGACACATGCATTTCTTAGGAAGTTTTTTTCTGATGAAAAAAACATAAACTTTTCTCTTTGCAACAACTACCCATGGTTCTGCCATCTGGGACCAAATAAAACAAGTCTAATTCCCTCCTTCAAATGCCAATCCTTCAAGTACAAGAAACCAGATATGATGTTGTCTCCTGTGCCTCCAAATCTATTCTTCATATCCTCCAACTTTTCCTTATATGCCATAGACCAAAAGTTCTTCCTCTTCTAGTTGCCTTCATCTGGACACTCTCCATCTTATCAGTGATATTCTTGACCTGGTGCCAAGAACTGAACACAATACTACTAATGAGAACTAAGGAGGGCAAAGTATAGTGTGACTATCAACTGCCTGTTTCTGGAAGTTGCACCACTAATATCATATCCCATTATTATATTAGTTTTCTTGGCTCTCACATATTATTGATTCATATTGAGTTTGGGGTCCATAAAAAACCTTAGATTTTTTTTCCCAGAAAACTTCTATCTATGCACCTCTCTCTCAAAATATAATTAGCTCTTGAGTTCTATTATTTCCGATTCTATGCCACTGATTTACTTTATCTATTTTTAACTAGTATCATTTGGTTTTTATGATATCTATATGTAGTATAATTTGAAATCTGGAAGTGCTATCTCCCCTTCATGACCACTTTTTCACCCATTATTTCCCTTGATATTGTAGAACCTTTGCTCCTACAAATAAATTTTGTTATTATTTAATTGAAGTTTATAAAGCATCCCTCTGATCTTTTGACTGATGCCCAATTTTCTCTTTTGATCATAAATTACATGTTAACTACAAATTAACTTTAGAAGCATTGTCATTTTTATTATATTGGCATTACCTAATCAAGAACACTGAATATTATTTTAATTATTTATTTTTTTCTATATTTCTTTAAGGAATAAATTATAATTGAATCTATAAAAGAAGCAAAGTACTTAGGTAAGTTGATTACCAAATATTTAGGTATTTTGTAATCATTTTTATTGGGATTTCCCTTTCTAATTTTACCTCTTGACTTCTCTAGATTGTTAATTCTATGGTAGCATTGTATAGAACTGGTTCATCTCTTATGAAAGCCTGAGTATTCCCAACTAATGGTAGGTGCTGGGCACATAAAAACAAGCATGAAATATCCAAATTGCTCAATCTATTCAATTACCATGATCTATCCTTTCATACAATTTTTTCTACACACAGGACTGGTCATATCTTAGATCTTGACCCCACCTATAATCTTTCTCCTTCTATAACTCAAAAATCTGAAATTCATTTATCCAGTCAAATGACCTGATCATTATATTTTTCTATGGTCTCACTACCATCTTTGTAAAAAGTCTTTTGGTTGTACATTTGAACTTTTTTTTTGTTTTGTAGGTTAAATTCCATATATTTTATGTATTTTGCAATTATTGTTAATATCTCTTGTGGTTTATTTTTTTGTAACAAAGAAATGACAAAGATTTGGGAAATATATTTTTGATCCCACTATTTTACTAGGTAATATTTACCTCAATTAATTTCTTCACTCTTTCTCCAGGTCTGACTTTAAATGTTTGATAGAATTGATGTTTAAATCCACTTTCTGCCCCCCCCCCCCCTTAGCAAAGGATTTATATCTTATTTAATTTATTTTTTTCAGAATTTCAAGTTATCTGAAGTATTTATTTCTTTTTTTTGTTAATATTGTTATATTTTATAGATACTTCATTACTTGCTGCGAATTCTCAGGTGTGTTTACTTATTACTTGCATATTGTTGTTTCTGAAAATTTCATTTACTTCTTCTACTTTGTGAATTTGCCTGTTTTATATTTTATTTTGGCAATCTGATTTACTCTTTTTTTCCCTTGATCAAGGTTAATAATTTCTGGACGTTGTCAGTCTTTAAATAAAAATAGCTCTTAATTTTATTTCCCCTCTCAGAACTAGGTAAATCTAACTATAAAATAAGAAAGAAATTAATGATGAATAGAATTTTAGAAAAGTTAAATATGATAGAATTTTGGAGAAAATTGAATGGGAATAGAGAGGAATATGCCTTTTTCTCAGCTGTACATAACACTGTCATAAAAATTGACAATGCATTAAAGCATCAAAACCCTTCCCAAAAAGTGAAGAAAAACAGCAATACATAGCATCCATTACTTCCATTATCTAATTTCTCATGTTCTGTTTTTAACTTTCCACCACTCTAATGCATGCAGAAAAACTGAAAACCTGTTCTTTATCTCTTAAATTTCATCTCGACCAGTCTTTCCTGGCCACATCTGCCCCACTCTCTCTTCTCCCTACTCAAGAAGAGTTTCTTTGTACTATACACCATCTATAATATTGATTTACTGAAGAGAAAATGAAATTCATTCCTCTGAAATTCATTTCACCAATTCCTTCACTCTCCTAGTGGTTTTTCCCTTGGTATGTTGTACTCCTTATTTTCTTTAAGCCATTGATGTATTCTTCGGCTTTTCAATGTCTCTCAGATCATGTCCAAAGTTGTTTTTTTAAAGAAAATCAAAGACCCAGAAACCTCTCTCATCTATCATTCATAACTTTCTCTAATAGTACTCACAAAACAATATACAATTCATTTCTTGACCTTTCGTTGGTATCCAAAAGTATTTAACCTTCTTCCATTTGGTCACTTTGATTATTGAATATTCACCTCTTAATTATTGCAAAGGAACAACCAATTCTTAACTTTTGCAGGAGGCCAAATTATTTTATTTCATGCTTAGGGTCCCCTTTTCCACATATTATTTTGTAACTACCAGCTGAAATTCTTTACATTGAGAAAATATCATATTCAATTTATGTCTGATTTCTTAGAAAGAGAAGAAATCCAGAAGTATTCGGATTAATATTTCTAAGAACATGAAAAAAATTCCACCCACCATCACAGTTTGTTGTTTGATATATAGTTTTAAATTTTGCCTATTTTGTTTCTTAGTGAATTGAAATTGTACATAATTGGAGGAGTTCTTGCTCTTGTGTGATCTGTTGATATTTTTGATCTGTACTTGGTATCGTAGAATCATAATCTAAGAGGCTAAGGCTGTTCAAGAACCATTCTCACCTTCTTATCTTTCTACTGAGGAAATTGAGACCCAAAAAGGTTAAGTGACTTGACCAAGATCATAAAGTTAATAGGTGACATAGTCAAGATTTGAACTCATCTTTTGACTCTAATCCATAATATACTTGGAGAATTTTTCTCTATGATTTGAAATTCAGATTAGCATTTACCTGACATTTATCCTTTCCTGGAAGGCCTACAATTCTCTTTCCAAACTCAATATTATTGGTTTCTAAAGACCTTTGTGTTCCCTCAGTCTTATTGTATTTAGATGTCTTCAATTCATTTTTTTAATCTTCATATTATCTACATTTAATAATATATTCTCACCCCTATCTTCCCTTTAAAAAAAAAGAAGATATAACAGCTAAAAAAATAAAGAACCCCTAAGCAATACCTTATATTTAGTGTTCCACATTCACCATATCCATAATACCTCACCACTAACAGGAAGGAAATGTTACCCTTCATATCTCTGTGGGGGAAGGGGTTCTTAATTTGGTCATTATTTTACAATCTTTAGTTTCATTGTGTTGATGTTCGTTATTCTTTCCATTTATGTTAGTTGTAATTAATGTGAATATAGTTTATTTTCTGATTCAACTTATTGTACTTTGCATCAATTCATAAAAGTTTCCCCAGGCTTCTCTGAATTCATCAAATTTATTGTTTTTGCGGTCTAGTAATATTATAATAAATGTATGTATTACAATTTATTCAGTCAATATACAATCACTAGTTTTTATACTTCCAGCTTTTTGCTGCTTTAGAGCAATGCTATAATACTTTGGCATATAAATGATTTTTATTTTTGTCATTAACATTCTTGATAATATTCTATGTCTAGAAGTGTTTTCTCTGGGTCAAAGGCTTTCAATTATACTTAAAAATTAAAATTCCAAATCATTTTGAAAAAAATTAGATCATTCCTTCATTGTACCAACAACATATTAATATGTGTTTTTTTATACAACCCTTTTATCATGCTTGCCAGTTTTTGGTATAGGAAGTGAAAATTAGAGTTGTTTTGATTTGAATTTCTCTTAGTAGTGATTAAGCAATATCTCATAGAGTTAAGAGTTTCCCAGACTTCTTTTGAGGAATTTCACATCATTATACTCTTATACTCTTATAAGACCACTTATACTCTAGGAAGTGGCTTTTTATCCTATATATTTGTTTTAGCTCCTATTATATCTTGGATAGTAAATATTTGCCAACAATACTTAATGAAAGGATTTTTTTCCTATCAACTACTCCCCTCATTGTCTGAATTGAATTAATTTCATTTGTAAAAAATCAACCTGATGCAATGAAATTTATCTATTTTCACTTTTGTGATCATTTCTATCCCATTTGCCTGAGGAGTTTCTTCCTTGCCATAGCTGGGAAAAAATATAAAAATCTTCTTGTCTTCTATTTTTTCATTTTATTATCCTTAATATACAGGTCCTAAATTTATTCTAAGCTGGTTTCAATATATCATGTATGATGTTGTTATAAAGCCTAATTTCTGCTTTCCAAGTTTGTCAGAAATTCTGATTTAATAGGGAATCATCTCCCATGTATAGGATTATAGTGTAATAAAGGTTTAAGAATTCACTAATCTCCTGGGATATTGTTCAGAAAAAGAAACATTTCCTCTATGTCCTGAAAGCAATCTGTACAATCCCAGTCACCGAAATGGAAGATGAATCTAAGATATATGTGTTGTTTCTGTGGAGGATAGTGTTAGTTGGCTAGTTCTCTGTCTTTTCTACTCTCCATGGGAGCTGAATGTTTCTAGGCTTTGCTTTTGACCCCCATAGGAGGTGGATTAGGGTATGACTTTTTTAATCACTCCCCTTTGCTAGTTGTCTCTCTCTTCTCTCACCTTGGAGTTTTAATCAAACCTATTCCCAGTATAGAAATTAGCTCACTTTTAGCCAAGGGGAAATATAATTGTTCTCAGGTCCACATAGTCCCTTTCCCTGCAATTGTATGAAGTTTTACAGAAGAAAAAATTATTATAATCAAAATAGCTTAGAGCCCCCAATTATGGAAACATTTTTAATATTCTGTCAGACATTTTGTTCTTTGTACTAATTCAAATTTTGTGTATTTAGCCTACCCTTATTTTTTTCCATTCCTTTTTATTGGCTTTGATTAAATATATAAAATTTCATGGACAAGTTTGAGTTTCTTTATATACAATGTGAAATCCAGATATAGGAAATTCTTATTTAAACGAAGCAAGGAGAACATAAAATAGCACCAGCTACTATATAGGGATGGAGAGAGGAAGCTGGGGAAAGTATAGATTTCTCATACCTTAAATAGGTAATTATATTCAAGAAATTTAGTTTAAGTTCTCTGTTCTAAAATAGCTATAAGGCCTGACAATCCACATTACTTCTTCCCTTCTGTGGTATAATTTAGCTTTCCTTTCTCTGGGAATTCCATTGCACTGTAGTACTGAGGCTTTCCAACTCAGGTTAAGTTCTGTACAAAGTTGCAAATCCTATGCCAGGGCAGAAAACCTGTGGCCTCAAGGCCACATATAGCCCTCTAGGTCCTCAAGTGCAGCCCTTTGAATCCAAACTTCACAGAACATATCCCAATAAAAGGATTTGCTCTGTGAAATTTGGATTCAGTCAAAAGGCCTCATTTGAGGACCTAAAGGGCCATATGTGGCCTCAAGATCACAGGTTTCCCACCCTTATTAAAATCTGTACCATACTTCCTGCACAGCTCATTCACTTCCTGATTCAGCCTCTTGGTCTGTTGTCTCATAGAGTTCATGAACCTTTTGTGTGACTCAAATATGAGAGATGATTTGTCTCTCTGAACTACAAATCCCAATATTAATCTTCATTCTCCTATTACAATAACATTACAGGTCTAAAACTGGAAGAGACTTCAAAACCTATTTAATCTACTCCCTAATTTTATAGATGAGAAAAATCAGACTCAGGAAGTTTAAATCAATTGCTCAAATTCACAAAGGAATTAAATATCAGATATGAGAGTTGAACTTAGGTCTTCTGATTCAAGATTCAGGGCTCTTTTTTCCTACTATGCCAGATAATAATTATATTCTCAGATTTATGAAACACAGGATTATTGAGTTCAATTATTTCTGATTGTTCTTACTTAGTCTGTTCCAATGATCTACTTTTTCTAGTTTCTAATAGCAAATTGTTTTGAGAGGGTTTATCTCTTTGAATGTCTAGTCAGTGCTCAATAAGTGCCTTTTTAATAATTAATTCCTTCTCCTTAGACAGATTTTATCTGTATCAACTACTGTAGTCTCTGATGAATCAAGTTGAAAGAACTCAAAGTCAAACATAGAAAAATATTTGGGGTATCAATGTTCATACCATGTTACCAACAAATAATTATACACCGAAAGAAGCATAAAGGGCATCATTGAGGAGATGTACAATCAGAAGAGTAGCTAAGCTGGTCATGTCATGAGATGGAGAGATAACAGAGAGATGGCTTTTCTGCTTCATCAGTTAACCATGTAATGTCAAGAGATTTAGAGAAATTCCATCAGTATATTAGGGAGCATCCTAAGAAATATCAGAAAGAGGACATGAACAAGATTCCCAAAAGATGAAAAGGCATGGATGGGTTGCTAGCTATAAGTCTGGAAGAAGTACCCACATTGAAGAGAGCATAGATTCATCCAAATATTGAATAAAGATTATTATTCTCCCTAGCACTAGTTGAAATCCCTTGGAAATCCCTGCTAGGGATGATATTTTTTTACCATCTATATCTAAAAGAATTGCTTGTCAACTCAAAATCAACTGTAGAATATTCCTAGCAACCCAGCCATCTCCTGAATTCATATCTTCATTATATCTCACCTCCACTATTCTTTGAACCTCCTACTTGATCTTTCTGGCTCTGGTTTCTTCCTTCTCCATCTCCAATCCATCCTGTACACAGGCATCAGACGAATCTTCTTAAAACACAGTTTTGATAATGCAACTTCACCACTCACAAACATCCAAATGACAATTTTAAATTCCTTCTGACTTCCTTGGCATTTTAAACTCTGGTTCTAAACTACCTTTTATATCTGCCCCCACACACATCTTTTGCCTTTCTTTGTATCTCAAGTACATAACACTGTGGTTGTTGACTGATTGGCAGACCAGAACTTGCCCCTGCTTTTCCTTTTTTCTATCTTTAATCATCTCCCCACCAAGAATCTATTCCCCCACCTGTGTTCAGGTGTAAAAATTCTACCAGTTTTCAAGATCCAGCTCAAATATTTCCTTCCTTCTTTTCATTAAGTTTAAAGGAGCCCTGGGCAAACAAATTGTTTCAAGAATTCATGTTCAGATTCAAGGGAAAGAATCAGATAGCAATGTTCTCATTTTGCATAGGACGGAGGACATCTAAGACCTTTTAGATTTTGTACTTGGTAGTAAGCCTTTTGTTGGCACAAGTCAAATTTCTGGAAGAAATACAAACTGCAGCCTTTGAACTCAGCATGGTTACTGTCTCACCTCCCTTCTCAGTTTTTTCAGAGCAAACTATTACTTGTCAACCACACACCTGCCTGTCATGCCATTTGTACCACCTAAGTTTTCTGTTTTCTACTTCCATTGTTAGACAGGCTTACTCCAGTGAAAAGTGTATGCCTGGCATACTCTTGCAGGTGCCCCCAACACAAGTACAAGTCTGAGACTTCTCAGCTATCAAGTGGTCTTCTACTGCCCCACCTACCTGCCTGATCGACTTTAAGCTTCTGAACATGATTTCATAGTTCTATACTAAGAGACCACCTAGTTAAGTCCTTAGCTCACCCTAGCCCTCCAGGCAGATCAGCCCCACTCTCCCCTTCCAACAGAATCTGTTCTTTCTTTTTGTTCTTGTCCCAGCAGCTCCTCCAGCAGTAAATAATCTATCTTTCTCTGATCTCCCCATAATATTTGTTTTCTACTTCTCTTATGATACCTAAGTATCACACCTTACTTTATATTGAAACTTTCCCCCAACTAGATTACAAGGTTTTTGAGGGTATATTCTGTACCATGACTTACTTGTTCATGAATCATCCAAAGCAACTTGTGCAGTGCCTTACACATAGTAGGCCAATGCTTTCTGAATGAAAGAACAAATGAATGAATTTCATTATTGATAACAACATAGCCAGCCTCTTTCTAAGTTACATAGCACTTTGTGTTTTCTTAAGACTGCTTCTATTTTTAACTACAGTATGTACTGGTAAAGGATTTTACAACTCTCTAAATTAGTCCATGGTGATTACCCCTACTGTGCAATTTACCACTATTTTATTAAAGCAAGATTAAAGATAATACTTCATTGGAAGAAGTAACAGCAGCATTAACCTCTATTTACCTTGACATAATAAAGCTTTAATAAAACATGGGCAAATTGCATTGAGGGGGATAATTATTCCAACATAAAATTTAAAGGGAACTTAATTTCTTATTCTGCATGTTTAATGCTTTAAGATTAGTGTCATTAATGTCTTTTTTCTCATTTTTAGGGCATACATAAAAATATTTCAACCCATTCCAATTTGTTTTCTCATTAAATACTTCCTAATTTATTTTCATGTTCAGAAACATAAGAGCAATTTAAAAAAACAAATGATTCTTTTTTTAACAAAATAAATGGTTTTAGGGACTTGATGGGTAGGGAGAGAGGTTGGCAAGATCTGGAGGAAGTTTCTTATTTTTAAAATCTATCACCGGAAAAAAAAAATCTTCGTTGTCTAAAATTTGGACTGTTGAATCAAAGAAGGTTCTTGTTTGTTTTCTATCCCCTGCCTTTATTACATCAGACAAGCTTCAAAGGGGCCAAACACATAGGATTGAAAAATAACACAGCTGCACTTGGCGGTGGGGACTTCTGCATCTGCCTAGGTTTTGTTGTTCATGTAATACTTTTCAATAAACAGAGATGTCAATCAACTTTCTGTGCAGCACATCACATTTTAGATGTAAACCACTTCAGACACAGTGCTGCCCCGAGCTCACACATTTAACAGATAAAAATTCAGCTTTCTGTCAAGACAGAATACAGTATTGATTGTAGGCTGTATTTAGGCAAGACTATGGCAGAGCAATATTACCTTCAAATTCATGTACAGGCAGTACTATAAAGTCAGTGCAAGAAGTATGTTTCAGTTGCTGTGGTTTCTTTCTCTTTTCTTCTTTTTTTTTGGTTAATGTTCAACATTGATTAATGCCCATTTCCCAACACATTCCCAGAAAGAAAAAAGCTTTGGCTGCATCCCGCCAATTGTGAGGGTGGCAGAGGGGGGTTCAGAGCACATGATAGCAATCATGGAAACTTTGATCACTTGATTTGATTCTAGTGCTTTGTAAATTAGCATAATTATTCAAACATGCTTCATTAAAAATCATGACTGTACAAGTCCTTCAGTTTAATGATCCAAGTGTAGACCACGTGAGCTAAGCTTTAAATAAATACATCAGCTCAGTGCTGAGAGGCCATGGTTCAGACTTTAAAAAAAATCAAGGGGAGAAGAAAGCAATAGGGGTGGGGGTGGGGGGTGGGGGTATAGAGCGGAGGGTGAAGTTTAAAGTGGAGAAACACAAGCTCTAATAATACCAGTCAAGGAAGAAAGTGTTGGGGAGAAGCTTGCTATTCTGAAAAAAGCACACTGTACTACTACTTGGATGTGTTTTTTCTATTTATCATCTTCACATCTACCTCAATGTCTCTTGGGATCACCAAAGGTTAGATACCATGTCACTTCTAAGCTACTAGAAGATTGGCATACAATCCCTGTAAATCTCTAACTAATTACATTTGAATTTTAGGTGTCACAGCTAGTTTTGACCTTTGAAGGTTGGCAGGATAAAAAAAAAAGTTCTACAATTCCAGTAGTTATCCTAGGGACCAGAAAATGTTTTCAAAATAATGGTGAGATGGGGTTGGGGTGGGGGGAGAGGGTAGGACTGAATTATCTACCATCAGTGATCTAAATAATTTAATAACATTATTAGCTTCATTGCATACACCAGAAATATAATAGCAACACATATCAAATGTTTTGGACCTTTCAGTGAGCTTTATATATGCATACCATTACATCTGCTAGTAAGTGGCATGTGTAAGGTCATAATATATAAAAATAAGAGCTTTTATTATAAGAGCTATTAAAGATTAAAATTGCACTAAACTTTTGGGACATTATAGCCCTTTAAACACATAATCTCATTTGATTCTCACAACAAACATCTGAGTTAATTGCTATTATCATCCCCATTTTACACCTTAGAAAGCTGAGAGATTAGGATACATAATGGCTGGTGCTTGTTGAGTGACTGAATGATTTTCTCAGGGTCACATAGCTAGTAAGTGACTGGAAAAGAATTAGGATTCAGATATCCTTGATTGCAAAAACCCAGTATTTTAACCACTATTCTGTTTTGCTACTCAATGGCTGAAAATATCAAAATGAGAGTTGTAGGTTAACTCATTACACTGTTTCTGATTCACCTACTTTTCTGAGGTCAGTATAACAGAGAATTCCTTATAGGAGAGGATTTTAAATGGTGCTTTGACGCTTGCTATCTGTGGACTGCTTTAAGGATTGCCAGCATTCACTTCACTCTTTTTTTTCTTTTGACAATTTATGAGGCATCATCACAGAGGCATTTCAAAGAGTTTATAACAATTTTAAAGTAGATTAAATTTTAGAGTCTAATCTAGTTTCAAAATATATTTTATTTAAATCTATGGTTTTATAGCTAAGGATGTGAAGTAATACAGGCTTAAAATACAAGCTTCCCCCAGTGGCCTTTGAACACATACACATATAAAATAATCATTATTTTCAGAACAGTGAAATCAAAAATCAAATCAAGGTATTGAGATGGCATGAACAACAGACCTCTGATTACCGCTAGTGCAAAAGTGACCTAGTGGAAGTGAACTGGCTATCTCAAGGACTAATAGTGAATCCCTCAAAGATGAGAGAGTAGAGAGGGAGAGGGTACGTGGCTGCTGAGCAAAATGGAACATACCTAGAACAGTTTCCTCAGATGCATTGCAGGCCCGATAGAAAAGGGGAATAATTGTTTCCATACTTTACAGGCACCTTTATATTTCCAGGTTTGGAGAAAGGATCTGGGACCAAATTCCTATAGATCTGTATCCATTCAGTGAAGACAGTCTTAACTTCTTGCTGCTCCTGCCTCCCAGATGGCCAAAGATTTGGGTTACTAGAAGACCCTTGTTCCTTTTTTTCAACTAATGGCCCATGATGCTTCACTAATGCCAGTTAAAAATTATTTCTTTCAATAATTCAAAAATGCCTTCATATTTAAATAAATTCAACTCATCAAATATTTCCTTATGTACACACTACACGCATGCAAGACACCATGCTAGGTGCTGAGGATACAAAGATGAAAACAATTGTAGACTCTTTATTAGCAAGAAAGCCAATAGGAAGTATAATTTCCACCACTATCCCCAGGAAATTTGGAGTCTTGGGAGTAGATAAAGATGTTGTCAGAGGTGATTTGCAAAGAAAGAACACTGCTATACAAAACTGAATAAAATAATGAGCAGATGAAGCCTTATCTGGCTCCTTGACAGTCTTAGGAAGTGACAGACCTGCCTAGACACTACTTGCTGCTGGACAGGGATCAGCTGATTTTATGCCCTTTAAACTTCTGTCTCCTCTGTCTCATTGCTGCCTAGAGAACTGGAATCACTTACCCTTAAGTCTTGTTTATCTGCTTTCTGTACATTTTTGATGGTTTTGTCTCCAAATAAAAATAAACTGATTTCCATTGCCTTCTGAGCAAGTATTTGCTATAAATGAACAAACAATACAGTGGGGGAAAGCAGAAAGGGATAAATATTCCTAGACGGCCCTAGTACCATACTGCAGTTTTTTCTCTGTCTCTGTGACTGTCTCTCTAGGTTTTTTCTCTGTTTCTGTCTCTCTGTTTGTCTCTATATGTGTATGTCTCTTTGCCTCTCTGTCTCTGTCTTTCTCTGATTCTCTCTGTGTCTCTCTGTGTCTTTTTGTCTCCTCCATCTCTATCTCTGTCTCTCTCTGTCTCTGTCTCTATCTCTGCCTTTGTGTGTGTGTGTCTTCTAATACATAGAGAGTTTCATAAAACAATTCCTGTCTTCATGTTGCTTAAAAATTTACATTATTTTGAAACACATGCCTATTACATGCCAAGTACTATACTAGATATTGCAAGAAATAGATAACACCATAAACAACTTTATATTAACATACACTATTTTCTAACATTTCATTTTGTACCATTTTTTTTGTTTCTGTGAAGGAGGCTTAAACAAAGTGAGAAAAGGGAAAGAAATATATTTCTGGAGCACCATCTTTTAGCAGTCACTCCCTATTATATCACTTCACTTTATCATATTTGCCTCAGTTTTCTCATCTATAAAATAAACTGGAAAAGGAAAAGGCAAACCACTCCAGCACCTTTGCCAAGAAAATGCCAAATGGGGTCACAAAGTGTTGGATATAACTGAAAAATTGGAACAAAAGTTTTTTTAAAGTATCTTTATTGACATATTTTATTTTATTTTATTTTTTTCACTGAATCTCATCTCTTTCACTCTTATAGAGAACTATCCTAGGGAAAAATTTTGTAAAGAAAAAAAAGGAGGATGAAGGGAAAAAAATCAGGAAAGCTGACCCTTAAAGAATCTGGCAATATATACAATGTTTCATACTAGTCTATTCCCACCTCTTACTGACTCCCTTTAAGTATTAAGTAAATACTTAAAGCATTTATTACCTTTAAGTACTTAAGAACATTTCTCCTCCATCTAACCAGACATCTTTTCTTGCTTTACAATTTCATTCAGTTGAATCGTAAGCAATTGAATATAAGCTCTTTGACAACAGGAGGTGTTATTTCTTTTCCCTTTTTTTGTCTTTGTCTCCACTCTTGGAATATATCATAGGTGCTTAATAAATGCTACTTGAATGGAATGGAATCAAAGTTAATTTAGATACGGAGATTATGCAGAGAATTGTAACTGGCTGTCTCCTCTGAGAAAGAGATGATGCATGCCAGTAGTAAGGAGTTAGGTTAAATACAGAAAGTTTTATATTTTTTACTTTTTAAAACCTTAGAATAGACTAACAAAGGATGGAGAAAGAGAAGGAAACAAGCATTTATTAAGTACTTACTGTGTACCAGGCACTATGTTAAATGTTTTATAAATACTACCTCATCTGATCTCCACAACGTCCCTAGGAGGTACATAATATTACTATCACAATTTTACAGATGAGGAAACTGAGGCAAACCGTGGTGAAGTGATTTGCCTAGGGTCATACAACTTGTAAGCATATGAGGCTGAATTTGAATTCAGGTCTTTATGACTCCAGACCCAGTGCTCTACTAACTATTTATAAATGTGACATAGGGAAATTGCATTCTTGCATATCTGTTATGGAAATTTGCTGAAATCTGAACTGTTTCATTCAAATGTTTAAAAGATAAGCAAAGTGGTAGGGATGGGGCAGAAGAGGCAGGACTGCTCAAGAAATAAAAACCCACACATAGGTGCACGCGTGCGCACACACATATACAGATTAGGTTGTTAATATATCCTTTGAAAATTTTTAAGAAAAGCGAGAGAAGCAGTAAAATTGTTAAACAAGGGATCCTTGATCCCTCTGACAATCCTGCCCTTCACTTCTCTCCACTTCAGGTACTTCATCAGCACTAACCTGATGTAAGATAGATCAACATTCCAAACTGGTCTGCCTCTAAAATACTGAACTTTGAGTTTCCCATAAGGTCCTATCCACTCACTTCTTCTAGTCCTTCTTTATGAATGAATTTGCTTTGTTTACCCTCTATTCCAGTGACTCACTATTACATCAACAATAAACTTTTGTGAGGCCTTTAAAGATTTTCTCTGGACCGTTCCTGCTCTTCTGCCTTTTTACGTATCACTTCCCTCCACACACTTTTCAATCCAGATTTATTGTCCTTTTTGCTCTTCTCGAATGACAATTCATCTTTCATTTCCCATGCTTTTGCTTCGATTGTGTTCTCCATGCCAGGAATTGATTTACTTCTTATCTCTTAGAAATCCTAATTTCCTTTAAGATTTACTTCAGTTATTCCTGAAAATATCATACCCAGCAAAGTTAAGTACAATCTTCAATAAAAAAAAAAAGGATATTCGATGAAATGACACTTTGAGGATTTCTTGCAAAAAGACCAGAATTTGGCCTTTGTTTAGCTTCTTGCTAAATCTCAGGCCTGCGGATCTTGCATTAATAAAGCTCCCAATGGCTACAGAGAAGGTCTAAGTGAATTCATTCACATTTTGAACCAGCTCTCCCATCTCTCTCTTCAACATTATGGCTACAAAAACCCGGGAGTCCAAATATTAATTGGACTCGATGGTCTTTTCCTAGCCACAGGGATAAGATGTAAGATCCCTTTTCTTTGCTCTCTCTCCCCCAGACCTTTCTGTTCCCACTGTCTCCCTAGCAGCAAGACCCCTGCAGTGCCCGGACACTGCCAGTGGTGTCTGTAGCTCCACTGACTTTCGGGCAGCCAGTCAGACTGTGGACCTTCATGTAAGGGACGCCCTTGCGCTCGGTTGGTCACATTTTTTTCTCCCCTCTTCCTGGGATGCTGGGAAAAGTAGTGAGAGGCTACTTGGAGACTGCTGGGAAGGGTATTCGGGGAGATCTTAAGGAAAAGCTACTAGTGTTCCACTGTAACACAGTCTGACCTCAATATAATCTAGAAAAGTAATTTGTGAAGGGGATTTCTAAACAAAACAAGCTTAGTAAGAAATCTGATCTCCAAAACGGAAAGAAAAGTCACCTTGCTCTGCTTGAGTGGACTTTTTACCCTGTCTTGTTCCCCCTGCACCTTGGTTTACCCTGTATTGTTCCTTCCCCTCCCCTGTGGAACATTGGGGGAAGTGAGTAGGTGGGCCTCTGCACCTGGTTTTCTTTGCAGGTCCCTGCACTCCAGTTTCATGGTCTCTGTGGCCTGTGTTGCACCCTTCCTCTGGCGGACTTTGGAGGAGGTGGGTCAGTGGGCCTCTGAGCCTGGAACAGCTGCCTAGATGTAAGCCCTCTCCCTTTCTTCCTATCCTTTTCTTCCCCTCCACTGTGGGATATGCATTTTCTAGTCGCTAAGTCTCAAAGGTAAAAGAGACAAGGAACTGCAGCTCCTCTCCAGCCAAGATTGGAAGGCCATGGACTTGGGCAGAACTTCCAAAGCCCTATCTGGTAGGGTAAGTCCAATTCCCTCATTTCTCTCAACACTAGGGAATTGGGAAAACTGTGGGGGTTCCCTTCCCTCTGCCCCCCAATACTCCCTGTCCCCATGCCTATGCCTACAGGATAGCCCTTTTCTCCTGGACTATTAGCCACCAGATCCTGGTAGCTGGACTCAGCAAGACTTCCCTGTGAGTTGCCCCTAGGTTAGCAAAAACATGAATTTATGGATAATAATCTTTTCTTGTAAAGTGCTGAGTATTGGACCTCAAAAATCAAAGTATTACCACTAGTGATTATGAATCCAGATTTGATTTGCTCATTCAACTAAGTTATGGTCATCTGATCAGTAATGAATTGGTTCTGTTTCAAGTTTTAAATACATGCTTGTGGTATGGTTATATTTCTGAATTTTCTTATATTGTGCAATTTGGTATTGCCTATGTTGTTAGAAAAGCAATTTGTCTTATAATCTAGATGTTGTTAGATTAAGAATTGTACAATCAGATTATGAGGTTGTTAACTAAAACAAGGATTTTTGTAACCATCTAGTCATAAATTCTTATCAAGCCTGTACAGTCTTCTGTGTACCAGAATTCCTACTGAGTAGTCATGGAATTCCTAAAGAAGGAACTTGTTTTGATGAGAAGTTGGAAATATATAGAAATGATCTCTACTAATTAGCTTTTGCACCAGGACAAATTTAAAATTTGAGATGTGACTCCTGGTAAATTTTTGTTTAGGGAAACTTGCTATCTGAGGTAAAAGCTCTTGGGATTATAACAAATTATAACGAGCTCTTGGATCTTAAAAAATCCATCAATAACCAATAATCCACCATCTGATAGAAATGCCCCAAGCTACCCAGAGAAAATGTGATTACAAATGGAGATTTTCCTCTAAAACAGCTGAGAGGACAATTCTAACCTCTGCCTAGGATGGGATCCTCCTGGATCAGTTTCTCCATGACATTACCATGATAAAGCCAAGTTTTAACATGTCCTACTGTGGCTGATCACACCAATATGAGCTCAGAATGTTCTACCACAGATTGGGCATAGATAGTCCAAGTGAACATTTGGGGGTGGATACTCCAAATTTGCACAACCTACATTTCCTTTGTGCTGTTTCAATTCTACTTTGCTCATAAAGCACAGCACCCTTTTTGATGGGAGCATGCCATGCTGAGCGATCCTGTGCTCAAAGTTCTTGAGAAAGACCTTGAGAGTATTTTTGTATCACTTCTTCTGACCACCATGTGTTCACCTGCCCCATGTGAGTTCTCCATAAAATAGTCTTTTTGGCCAGCATACATTTTGCATTCCAACAATGTGGCCAGCCCATCAGAGTTGCACTCTCTGAAGCATAGTTTGAATGTTTGGCAGTTTAGTGCAAGCAAGGACCTCAGTGTCAGGTACCTTATCCTGCCAGGTGATCTTCAAAATCTTCCTAAGACATTTCAAATGGAAGCAATTCCATTTCCTTGCATGGTGTTTGTAGACTGTACGTGTTTCACAGGCATACAACAATGAGGTCAGCACAACGGCTCTGTAGACCTCCAGTTTGGTAGTCAGTCTAATACCTCTTCTCTCCCATACTTTTCTTCAGAGCTTCCCAAACACTGACCTAGCTCTGGCAATGCATGTGTCAACCTCACTGTCAATGTGTACATCCCTGGAAAGTATACTACCAAGGTAAGTGAAGTTATCCACAGCATTCAAAACTTCTCCATTTTTACACGTATGGATGGTGTGGTGGTGGCTGATGGAGCACCTGTGTTTTCTTGGTGTTATTATTAGGCCAAAATTAGCACAGACAGCAGAGAATTGATCCATATTTTCTTGTATCTCAGCTTCAGAGACTGCATTGAGTACACAATCATCTGCAAACAAAAAAAAATCATATACCAACACTCCTTTCACTTTGGTCTTGGCTTGTAGCCTTTTCAAATTGAAGAATTTACCATAAAACAGTAGCTGACCTTCATGCCATGTTCATCCTCAGTGAAAGCATTTGACAACATGACTGAAAACATCATGTTAAAAAGCATGGGAGCAAGCACACGTCCTTGTTTCACTCCACTGATAACTGGGAAGGCACGAGAACATTGTCCACTATTCAGAACCCAGGAAAACATGCCATCATGAAATTGATGTACAGTACTGATGACCTTCTCTGGGCAACCAAATTTTGACATAATTTTCCATAAGCCCTCACGACTTACAGTGTCAAAGTTCTTGGTCAGATCTACAAACATGTATACCGATCTCTGTTGTGCCCATGGCCTTTCTCCTGGAGTTGTCAGGAAGCAAACACCATATTGACAATGAAAAGACTTGAACTTATGAAGGAAGATGCTATCCACCTTCAGAGAAACATATGACAAATGGAAATAAGAATAATATGGTCTTACAAAAGTATGTGTTTGAGTGTGTGTGTGTGTGTGTGTATTCTGACTTAATTGTTTCCTTCTGGGCGTGGGGAAAGGGAGGAAGCAGAAAAAATAAAGTAAAAAGTATACTGCAGAGGACAACACAAAACCTACAAGGAAGCAAAGAAAAGATAGACAGCTTTGAAAATAATGCATAATATTTATTATATAGGTTCTCTTGAAATGGAAATTTATTGCTTTATTATATTGAATCCTCTCATGTTCTGCTGTGTACATGGCAATGTTTTTTTTTCTTGCTTTGTATTTAATTTTAAAATAAATGTAAAAACTTTTTTAAAAAGATCTCATTTTATGTTCCCTTCTACATGAAACCTCTCCTGCTCATTGCCAATACCAACCCAGTTACAAGAACTTTCTCTTTAAAGATTCCTTAGTATTTCTTTTGAATGTATTTCACATATAACAATTATCTTTCTATCTATACCACATATGCATATGTACATATGTATCCATACGTAAATCTAAATATATATACATACACATCTACTCAGGGATGTTCTAAGATTCTTGCAGGCAAGTGCTGTTTAACTTTTTTATTTATATCTTCCACTTGTATCCCCAGCGCCCAGCACATAGTAGACAGAATAAATGTTTGACTGATAACTACCTTCTGTCCTTAAACTCTTTCTTCATTGATCAAGGTTATTTCACTTTGCTTGCCTCCCTACCCTGTCTAGAGTTCATAACCAATCATTCTAATGATGAACGCTTACTGACACCTCAGAATCCCATGGCTCCTTCACTTTTTGAAGTACTTATTTATTGCAATAAACAATCTAGTTATCTACAATGTCTCTTTTCTCTTCCAACTCCTCCATGACCAAGGATAAAACTCAAAGAATCATATTAATTGGTTTTATTATGAATTAATGCTATCAAACCTTAACAGATCATTCATTTTTTTCATTCCTTATATTCACATCTTTTTGACTATTTCATTCCTCATACCAACAATGGCAAACTATTATCCTTTCTTTAAGCCTTCTGTATTGTTTTCACCCTCTCCACTTTTTTGTCAACATATGACTTTTACTCCCTAATATGAAATTGAAATCACTTTATATTAGGTATATCCAGTTATTTCAACTTTACTTCAATGTCTTTTTCTATATATTTGTCCACCATCTCTTCCTTTGGTTTTAACTCTTGGGAAGAAGTGTCTGTTCACCTTTTTATGTTAACTAACACCTAACTGAATTCTACACCTCATACTTTTTTGCCTCCTCCAGGACCTAACTCTGACAATCCATCTCTCTAATGCAACTTCAATATCACTCTACCTAATGCTTCCTTCCCCACTGCCTGGGAAAGTGGCAAGAGAGTTGGTCTCAGATTCTGGAAGATGGAGAATTAAGTCCTACCTTCAACATATATAGACCAACACTAAACAACTCATCAAATTTTTCAGTGTTATAAGCGACTCTCTAAGACTAAGCTACAGAGAGGATTCCAGTCTTCATTGTTAGATGATGTTCCTAACTATAGTCTTTCTACACTGATAAAATCACAGATGCAAAAAAAAAAAAAAAGAATTCCTTTTCTTCTACCTTCAAACATATTCTTGTTCTCATTACCTTCTCTCTCCCTAGGTTTTCATATCACTGTTCTTTCTTGCATCTTCTCCTAATCTGTCTGATTACTCCTTACTCTCCCCTGCTTCATCTGTCAGGTCAGGTCACTTGGAGATCTCAACAGTTCTCATGGTTTCAGCAATCACCTCTCTGCAGATGAGTCTCAAATCTGAATGTCTGGACCTAACCTTTCTTCTTGCCTCCAGTCTCACATCTCCACTATCCACTGGATGTTTCAAATTAGCTATCTTAAATTCAACACATCTAAAATGAACCTCATTATCTTTTTCCCAAATCTCCCCCTCTTCTTAACATCTCTATTACTGTTGAGGGTACCCAGGGCTCACAACTTGTTATTCTTGACTCTTTCTCTCTCATTCCTCATACCATAGCCAACCATTTGTCATATCCTGCTTTTTCTACCTCTGATATCAATCTTGAACTCCTCCGACATTGCCACTAATTTGGTTCTGATTGTCATTATCTCATTCCTGGGCTATTGCAATAGCAACAGAGGTTTGTCTCCCTAGCTCAAGTTTCTCCTCACCCTGGATCATCCTTTACTATCAATTTTATATTATGAAAGTGAATGTCTGGGCATGCCACTCTCCTATTCATTAAACTCAAATGGTGATTCACTATTTGCTCCAGAATAAAATTTTGAATGCTCTGGCTTCGTAAACTGACTCCTTTCTACCTTTCCAGTCCTCTTACATCCTTCTCCTCTATACATAATGTACAATCAAATTATGATACTGACCTCCTTGCTGTTCCTCACATAAGATACTCCATCTCCCACTTCTGGGCATTTTCAGTGACTGTCCCTCATGCTTGAATTCTCTTCCACCTCATCTCTGTTGCTTTGTTTCCCTAGTTTCCTCCAAGTCTCAACTATCAGGTATCTCCAAACATCCTCCTCTATTAGCCGTCTACCCAACATGTTGAATGTCTTCATTTAGATTTTTTTAAATTGTGTGGTTACTAAAGAATTTTGCCAGTTACCCATGAATCTATTTCTCTTTCTGTGATTAGAAGTGTACCTGTATACATTATTTTTGTCATTAGCCTACTAAAACTATATTTGCTAAATATGGAATTGGCTCTTCACTGACATAATTGTGGATGGGTTGTGCAAATAATTTATTCTAATGGTATAAAATTGGAGTTCCTAGAGCTAGATGACTTCTTAGAAATAGAGACTAGAGCTGTGGTTTCATTAACATAGAGAACTCACAAGAAACTGCATCTACCAATACCACAGAAACTGGGTTGTTAAGTGACTTACCTAGGGTTACATAGCCATTAAGTGTCAAGTTAGAATTGAACACTAGCCTTTCTCATTCTGAGACCATGTCTCAATCCACTGTGCCATGATGCCTAATTTAGTTCATTTTTAGACATGAGTTGTTTATTTCTTTTAAGATCAGACCTGTGACATTAATTGATATTAGCAAAATTGTACTGAGAAAACTCACTCTCTAATGACTAATTTCTTAAAAATGTTTTCACAGCAAAATTCAAAGTTTTTTTATATAAGAGAACTTATAATCCTTTAAATAATATATTTTATTTGCAAAAATTAAACCATTTATAAAGTTTATAACCTTCTGCTTCAAAAGGGCTGAAGAGTAACAATTAATCTATATTGGGTTTATGAGATAAGTGATACATAACTAAAAATACAACTATGGCAGAGTTCCAGGCAACTGATCCCCTAAATATAAAAAATAGACACTTTGAAAATAAGATCATAAGGTCAGAAATGGAGAGCTGGCACAGACTTTCTAGATGATCTAGTTCAAATCATAGTTTTGTTTTAAAGGAAACTAAGACCCAGAGAAGTTAAATATCATCCCCAAGACCATGTAGATAAAAGTAGAGACAGAGTGCCTTATGTGAGAAATAGCAAAGAGATCAGTTTTGTTCATGGTAAGTACATGGATGGAAAGCAAAGTCTGACAACACTGGAATAGTAGTAGAGGCTAGGTTATGAAGGACTTTTAAAAATCTACCCACAAGTTGAACCAAATTTGGAGGAGTCTACTGTGTCCTTCCTAATTGAAGGTCTTTAACAGAATGCTGATTCAGAATCCTAAATTTTGGAATAGCAAAAATG
Source organism: Notamacropus eugenii (assembly GCF_028372415.1). Classification (NCBI taxonomy): domain Eukaryota; kingdom Metazoa; phylum Chordata; class Mammalia; order Diprotodontia; family Macropodidae; genus Notamacropus; species Notamacropus eugenii. The sequence goes on along the minus strand of NC_092873.1, from coordinate 174,242,687 downwards.
CATGTCAAATACAATTTATCACATTAATTTCCAGTTTCAGTAAAATAGCCTATGTAAGTAGAATGGGGGAAAGAGATAACATGACATAATAAAACAGTGCAAATTGCAGTCATCCTTTAGTTTCTTGTTTTTTACTTTGAGGACTGATTAATATCATTGGATAGAAAAATGTCCTCCTATGTACACAATTTTTAAATAAAATTAACTAAATAAATCCCCATTGAAAACAAGAAAAATAACACTGATGCCCTTTTCTTATATATTATTTTAATAAACAAAAAGTTTAAAGAACATATGATTACATGTAATGCTGAATCAAACAACTTTAGATTTTGATATTATCTTAAAGAAATTCAAAGAAGACAGTGGGATTCAAAATTTCTCTTTGAAGTGAAAAAAACTCACAAAAATGATCAGATTTTTATCTCTGAGTGATTTTTCTTTTAAAAAAAAGTCACTAGTGCCAATTTTCTTATTAATCTCACATGAATATCAACTGTTAGAAGGACCTTGTTTGGATTTAATCCAACTCAACTCTCCTATTTAGATAAAAAAAAGGAACAAAATTAAACAACAAAAATAAATTTGCTGCCAAAACTAATACTAATTAAAAGATGTCAAAAAATGAACTACCACCTGATCAATCAAAAGCATGCAATTTTGGTTTCTTTCTACTTTGAGACCTACTCATTTCTTTTTTTCTTTTTTGAGATTCTTTCCATCATGCTCAGGCAGAAATGCAACATACACTCATGGGCTTGACCTCACTGCCAATTAGAAGAGAAACTTTTACCTAGTTTATATTTTATCTAGACTAGTTCACTCTTCCTGGTCTTCACCCTCTCTTCTATTCCTTCCTTAATCTCCTCACCCACTTTCCCACCATGACATTCCACCATATTGTTGGCAATCCTTAGGGAAAATGTAGCCCTACTACAACTCAGAATTAATAGTTCAAGTGATCCTCCATTGTCATCCTACCCAAGAACAGAGATTACAAGATTCATTACATGATTCATACATCATACCTGAAAAACCACCTAGCAGAGTTATTCTGCTTTGGTCTAATACCTCCTAAAGAAGAGAAAATAAGGTGGGCTACCTATTTACCCAAGTCTTCTCTCATGACTGCTACATCAATTTCAGGAATGAGGGGACAGATATATTGAAACTTTATTGAATCAGTGAGGGTGTTGGTGTGGAGGTTCTCCCCAATGGCACAGATCACAACACATTCATACAATCCATGAAGTGACAGAGAACTAATAAGTACTTCCAAATGCAGTATAGGAAATACTGCAAGTTATAGTTAGCCACATGGCTAATAAATCATGGAATTTCCTAATTACGTACAATAAAATGAACTTTAGGGGTAGATCATCTAGTCTAACCTCCTAATTAATCCCTTTTATCTAATCCCTTCTTAACTCATCCAGTCTCTAAACATGTTCAGTGATGAGGAACTCACTCTTCTCAAGTTTTTCTATTTTTGAGCATTTCTAAACCACTGGACAGATTTTCCTTACGTTGAGTTGTAATCTCTCTGTTCATCCTAATTCTGCCTCTTGAACAAAGAATAAATCTCTCTTTTACATCACAAATGTTCAGATATTTTAATACATATCATTTATGTACTCCAGTGTAACCATTTCCAGTTTCCTGAAACATTCTACACGTGACACGCTTTTTAAGTTTTTCATGTTCCTGGTTTTCTTCTTCCTAATGGTGCATTCTAGGTTTTAATGCCTCTTTTGAGATATAATAACACCCAGAAATGGACATTGGATAAAAAATGTGGTATTGCCCAAAAAAGAGTACAATGGTCATATGATCATTTTTGTGCTCAATACTGTAGTTTTATTAATATAGCTTTGGACTCAAATAGATGTTTTAGCAGTTGTATCATACCAATGGCTCATATTTAGATTTTTATTAACTACAACCTTTGTTACACTAATTCCTCAAGCTAAGTCTGCTCCTTTTTCTACTTGTTCAACTGAATTTTTAAATAGAGCTTTACTTTTATCTCTTTTAAATTTCATACTGTCAATCAGCCTATATATTCAAAAATCATGTAATCTTAGAGATGGAAGATACCCAGATCCATCTGGCTTAATCTATATCCAAACACTAATCCCAACTGCAACCCTTCCAACAAGTTTTCATCTAGTCTACAATGATGATCTTTAGTGAGGGATCCCATGACTTTCCAGAATAGTCCTTCTTACTCTTGAAAAGCTCTAATTGTTTGGAATATTTCTCTTTACATCTAGGCAAAATATGCCACCCTGAAGCACCTGTCTATTATCCCTAGTTTTTTCTTCTAGGGACAAACAAATTAAATATAATCATTCCTCAAGGTAGAAGCACTTCAGATATTTAGAGACAGTTTTCATGTCCCCTGCAGTAATCTTTCCCATGCTAAACATCCATAGGCCCTTCAACTGATCCTTATATGACATGACCATCATACTGGTGGTGCTCTCAATGTTATACTCCCAGAACTGAAAACAATATTCCATATATAGTCTTTCAAGGGCAACTTCAGAGAGACTTTCACATTAGTGGCTCTGAATATTATGCCTCTCAATATAGTTAGCTTTTTGGCTTAGTGTAAGAAACTTTTGATATTTTGAGGATGTAGTCCATCATCTAGACAATCAAACTCTCTCCAGTCTATTCAAATTCTCTTATATGTTTATTCAAAATTTTATTTTATTTTTCAATTAACAATGTATTTTCTCTAGTAATAAGACCCTTGTAACAAATATGCACAATAAAGCAACACAAATCTTCATATTGTTCTTGCTCAAAAATATATATCTCATTCTTCATCTTAGAATCCATCACTTCTCTTTTAGGATGCAGACAACAGAGATCATGATCAATCATCTGGAACCATGGTTGTTCATTAGATTGATCAGAGATCTTAAGTCTTCCAAAGTATTTTTTTTCAATTTACAATGTTGCTGCTATTATCCAAATAGTTCTCCAGATTCTTCTCACTTCACTTTGCGTTGGTACACACCAGTGTTTCCAGGTTTTTCTCTGACCCCCATCTCTTTTTTAATTTCTTACAGAAAAATAGTGTTTCATCATGGTAATTACCACTTTTATTCAGTTATTCCCAAAATTGATGGATATGTCCTTAATCTCTAGTTATCATTCCAAAAAGAACTATTATAAACTTTATTGGATATTATCTCTTTCTTTGATCTCTCTATGATCGTCAGCAATAACACCTATTTCTGGGTCAAAGAATAAGCAAAATTTTGTGACTTTTGGAGTATAGTTCTAAACTGTTTTCTAGAATGGCTGGACCAATAGCTCAACAGTGTGTTAATGTGCTTAATTTCCCACATCCCTTCCATTATTTGTCATTTCATCTTTTGGGGGAGTTGGGGGAAAAGGGAGTTTCTCTTCAGTTTCTCATCTTTGCCAATTTTTTGCCAAGGTGTGGGGTGGAGCTTCAGAATTGTTTTAATTTGTATTTCTCTCACTATTAGTAATTTGGAGAATTTCTTCTTAAGGTTGTTGACAGTTGTGATGTCTTCCTTTGAAAAATTTCTTTCCATGTACTTAAAATGTTTATTACTTGGAGAATAGATCTTATAGTACAAATGTGAATCGATTTCTCATCTGTCTTAGAAATGGGAACTTTCTGAAAGAAATTTGCTGCAATTTTTTTCTCTATGAATTGTTTCATCATTCCTAATCTTACTGCATTATTTTTTTGTCCAAAATTTTAGTTGATCAAAATTGTGCAACTTATCTCCTTTGATTTTACCTTTCCCTCATTTAGTCATGAATCCTTCCCATAGCCAAAGATCTGAAGGGGAATTTCTTCCTTTTTGGTTTGTTTATGGTGTCAGTTTTTTATACAATAGCAAATAAATAAGTTAGCTTAGGTAACACCATTATTTTTCTATTGACTAGCTGCTCCCTATGAATTATTATTTTTCCTCTAATTATTTAGGTCTATGGTTATTTCCACAAAGAGTATTTGATAATTCTGTTCATGTAGTTCCTTGTGCCTTGGTAAGTAGACTCTCAAGTTTTATTCCTGCCAGTTTTTTGTATTGTATGAATACTTAATAAATAGGCATTTTATTCCCTTTTTTCAAGCCACTGATAAAAATTTTTAAGACAAGAAAGAGAAAAAATGTATTTATTAAATATCTATTATATGCCAGGTACTATGCTAAGTGCTTTACAAATATTTTCTCATTTGATCCTCAGAGTAATTTTGGGAGACTGGCACTATCATTATCCCCATTTTATAGTAGAGAAAACTGAGATGGGTGGGTGAATTGATTCGCCCACGGTCACCCAAGCTAGTGTCTGAAGCTTATTTTTAACTGAGATGTTCTGTGACTTTAGGCTCAGCATTCTGTCCTCTCTGCCATGTAGCTACTAGAGTCAAGTATGAGAGACCTCTGGAATAAAACGATACACTTCTCTCCAGATTGAGAACAATTTTTTATTACATTTTTTGGGATTTGGTTTCTCAGGCAATATCAATAAAAGCCTAACTGCTAGAATGGAGTGTACATTTCTTCATTTTGTCCAAAAGGCTCTTGTGAGAAATTCTGTCCAATGTTTTGCTAAAATAACAATACTCAGGTATTTTCTGGGTATGTTAATCTAATACAATGATGTATCATGCTCTCATTGATGTGAGTATTCCCTCCACTACTGCAGATTTCTATCCACCTGAGCCTACTCATTGTGTGCTTTCCTTATTTTGATAGATCTTACATACACATACGATGTTCTGGATACCATATTGTAGTTCTTTTAATATCCCAAGATATCGGTGCATCAGAGTAAGTGAGGTTGCTGTACTTCATTCTTATTCTATTACTAACCTACAATTTTTTCTGGTTATACGTGTTATTTTTTGTACTACTGCTTAACCCCCTATAATAATTCACAGATCCTGAGAGTTGAAAGAAGCGTTACACAGGCTTTTTAATCCAAATAATAACTAATAATCTCTTCTAAAAACAATTGCCCCCAATTGGTTATCCAACCTTCATTTGAAGACTTTTTAAAGGAAATTCTTTATGTCCTAAGGCATACTACTGTACTTTTAGGAAGCTCAAATTCTCAGGAATTTTTTTCTTTATACCCAACAGATGTCTTCCTCTCTGTGGTTTCTACCCATTTCTAGCTCTTCCCTTTCTTCCCAAATAGAATAAGTTTAAACCTTCTTTCACATGACAGACCTCCAAGCATTGAAGCAAAATATCAGGTCTACTCTAAATCTTTTCTGCTCCAGGATAAACATTTTCATTTCTGCCAGTTGATGCTTACAAGGCATACTGTTCAGGCTCGTTAGCATTCTGGATATCTTTCTTTGAATACTCTCCATCTTTTCAATGTCCTTTCTAAAATGAGGTGCTTAAGATTGAATATTGTAACTATATGTTGTCTAACAAATTTAGGCTGCCATATCAAACTGTTGACTTATGCTAAATTTGAATTTCATTAAAAATGTCAAATCTTTTTCAAATAAACTACTTTCTAGGCATACTATCCTCTTGTATTTGTCAAGTAGTCAAAAAAAAAGCAAGTACAGGATTTTACATTTTCCTTAGTAATTTTTTTCTCTTTGAGTTTAACACTGTCACATTTTGAGATGTTTTTTGGATATTAATTTGTATCCAATGAATTAGTTTTACCTCTCTGCCTTACATCATCTTTAAATTTGAGAGACATGCTATCCATGCCTACATCTAAGTCATTGATTATAATGTAAAATAGCACAGGGTCTAGGGGGGATTCCTGATCTATTTGACTAAAAACATGCTTATAAGAGTACATCGACCTGTTAAGTGCTACTTTTTGAGCCTGATCATTCAACAGATTCCAAAATCATAGTACTAACATTTATTCTATATTCTTCCATATTGTGTACAAAGATGGTAAAAGGAACCATGTCAAATCATTTGTTGAAATCCATGCAGAATATATGTAAAATATATATATATACATAAATATATATATATATATATATATATATTTAAAATACCAGCATAACTTGTTCTTGACAAAGCTATACTAGGTATTAGTAACCACCATTTCTCTTTCTATATGCCCAAAAACACTCATTTACCCATGGAGAATTTTTCTCAAGAAATTGAAATAATTTCTTTGGCTTACATTTTGCAGAGTTCAGGTTTGTTAACAGGACATTGGCCTTTCTTTAATCTTGAAACAATTCTGTCATTCTCCTTGATCTTTGAAATGTAATTGGCAGCATATTGGATTGCATCCAGCAGTTCTGTCACTCTTCTTACCTGAACCTCAGCCTAGTGGCTCAAATACAAATGCTAGCTGTTCTTTATTTTTCTTGGGTCTCAAATTCCCACTATCCATCTTTTTTGTCCTTCCATTTCCAGTGCAAAGATCATTTTTTCTTTGCAAAAAGAAAAATGAATTATTGTCAATATGATATAACGTGCTGACAACCATTATGCTTCTCAGTGACCTACAACTCTAGATTGTTCTGATACTATGATGTTTCATATTCACAGACATAGAACAATTTCAAGAGGGCATTCATATATTTTTAAATTTATTTTTAGAGTTCCAATTTTTCTCCCCATCTCTCCCCTCCCCTTACCCCATAATACCTTGCATTCTGATTACCGCTTCCTTCAATCATACCCCACCCTTCCCTTATCCCTATCTTCTCTCTTTTCTTGTAGGGCAAGATAGATTTCTATACCCCATTACCTATATTTCTTATTTCCCAGTTATATGCAATAATAATTCTCAACATTCATTTCTAATACTTTGAATTCCAACTTCTCTCTCTTCCTTCCTCCTCACCCATCCCCACTAAGAAGGCAAGCAATTCAATATAGGCTATATATGTGTTGTTTTGCAAAAGACTTCCAAAATGATCATGTTGTGTAAGGCTAACTATATTTCCCTCCATCCTACCCCATCCTTCCTTTATTCTATTCTTTCATTTAACCTTGTCCCTTCCCAAAAGTGTATACTCTGAGATACTCCTTTCTCCCATTTGCCCTCCCTTTTATCATCCCCCTCACCCCACTTGTCCCCTTCTCCCCTACTTTCCTGTAGTGTAAGATAGATTTTCATGCCAAATTGAGTGAGCATGTTATTCTCTCCTTAAGCCATATGCGAAGAGAGTAAGCTTCACTTTTCCCCTCTCACCTCCTCCCTTTTCTCCTCCATTGAACAAGATTTTTCTTATCTCTTTTATGAGTAATAATTTGCCCCATTCCATTTCTCCCTTTCTCCTCCCAATATAGTCCTCTCTCACCCTTTAATTTTATTTTTTTTATAAATATAATCCCTTCTGAATCAATTCAACCTGTGCTCTGTGTGTGTGTGTGTGTGTGTGTGTGTGTGTGTGTGTGTGTGTAATCCTTCTACCTACCCAAATACTGAGAAAAGTCTCAAGAGTTACAAATATTATCTTTCTATGTAGGAATGTAAACAGTTCAGCTTTAGAAGGTCCTTTATGATTTCTCTTTCCTGTTTACCTTTTCATGCTTCTCTTGGTTCTTGTGTTCAAAAGTCAAATTTTCTCTTCAGTTCTCATCTTTTCATCAAGAATGCTTGAAAGTCCTCTATATGATTGAATGACCATTTTTTCCCTTGAAATATTATACCTAGTTTTGCTGGGTAGGTGATTCTTGGTTTTAATCCCAGTTCTGTTGACTTCAGGAATATCCTATTCCAAGTCCTTCAATCCCTTAATGTAGAAGCTGCCAGATCCTGTGTTATCCTGATTGTATTTCTACAATACTTGAATTGTTTCTTTATAGCTGCTTGCAATATTTTCTTCCTGACCTGGGAACTCTGAAATTTGGCCACACTATTCCTAGGAGTTTCAGGCCTCTTTCAGGAGGTGATCCATGGAGCCTTTCAATATTTATTTTGTCCTCTGATTCTAGAATATCAGAGCAGTTTTCCTTGATAATTTCATGAAAGATAATGTCTAAGCTCTTTTTTTGATCATGGCTTTCAGGTAGTCCCATAATTTTTAAATTGTCTAACCTGGATCTATTTTCCAGGTCAGTTGTTTTTCCAATGAGATATTTCACATTATCTTCTATTTTTTCATTCTTTTGGTTTTGTTTTGTAATTTCTTGGTTTATCATAAAGTCATTAGCTTTCCTCAGCTCTACTCTCATTTTTAAAGAACTATTTTCTTCAATGAGCTTTTGAACCTCCTTTTTCATTTGCCTAATTCTGATTTTTAAAGGCTTCTTCTCCTCATTGGCTTTTTGGACCTCTTTTTCCAATTGAGTTAGCCTATTTTTAAAGGTGTTACTTTCTTCAGCATTTTTTTGGGTCTCCTTTAGCAAAGTGTTGACTCGCTTTTCAAGCTCTGCTATGGCCTGAGCCCACTGTATATTCATTTTGGAGGTACTGGATGCGGAAGCCTTGACTTCCTCTGACAGTATGCATTGTTCTTCCTCATCTGAAAGGATGCAAGGAAATACCTGTTCACCAAGAAAGTAACCTTCTATAGTCTTTTTTTTTTCCCTTTTTGTCAAGAGGAGAGTCCTAGTGATTCTCCTCACCCCAGGACTGTGCTCAGGACTGAGCTTCAGATCACCAGCTAATTCCCCCGGGGCTTTAGGCTGAGTGCTTCACAGATGGATGCTGCAACTGCCACCACAACTGCCTGGGCCCAGTGTTGGGGGGACCCTGCCCTCCTCTAGCCCAGTTGGGAAAGCCCTCTCACTGACTTTTGAAGCTTTCTTTGGTGCTTGTGGTTTGAGGGATCTGAACCTCCACCCTGCTGGGGATTCTGCCCTGGAGGCCTGTTCTGGTCCTGTTCCTCCCAGTGCTGCACAGCCAGGGCTGGGCTCCACTCTGCTCAGCATCCCATGGGATAGACTTTTCCTGTCGACCTTCCAGGTTACCTTTGGCTGGAAATCTATTTCACTCTGTCATTCTGTGGCTTCTGCTGCTCTAGAATTTGTTGAGAGTCATTTTTTATAGGTATTTTATGGTCTATGGGGGAAGAGCTAGAGTATGTCCATCTTTCTATTCCACCATCTTGGTTCCACCACCCCCCCCCCCATTTTTGTTTTTTAAGTGGGTTTTCATGGCAGGAAGAACCTGAAAAGCATTAAAAGCACTGTTTGCCACCCATCCAACATACCACAATTTGGGACATAAGCATACTTTATTCATGTGTTTTTTTCTGAGTAGATGACTGGATTATTATCTCATGTTGATCCATAAAATTATTTGAATAATACTATCGCTAGAGGAAATAAAGCTAATGCATTTGGCTTATTCAGCAATCTAATGCTGCAAACCAGTGGGGGAAACCTAAAGAACATAAGATGGAAGCAGAGGCAAAGGTGTTATGGACAAAACCATTTTAAGGTCCATGTCTAGATAATCATCCAGAAGGGAGGCACAGACAGTCAAACTAGGTTGCATTATAACATGGATTCAAAAATCAGAATGATGTCTATAATAAAATCTTTTGCTTGTTTTGTATTCATAGTGATTCATCATCATCATCAAGCCCTTCTCACGTAGAAGTATAGTACCAACAATGATTCATTATATCTGTTTCAGTGATGGGCATCACCTACCTAAAATAATTATCCTTAAGCATATATTGGCTCTCATGCCTCATTCCTTCATTCCTAAGAGTTTCATGATGCTTAATAATTTACTCTATTTTTTCCCCTTGGTGTCAACTTTAATTTTAAACATCTATACTTGCTGGAATCCACCATTTCAGAAATTCAGAATGCCATCCACCCATCTCCAATCTTCTGGTACCTCTCACATTCTCTTTCTTTTCTTAAAGATTATTGACAATGTTTTTGTCATTATATCTGCAACATATTTTATCACTCTGCAATATCAGGATATAAAAATGAATTGTGTAAGGATGTTCTCATTTCCTTCTAACTTAAAATTTAAATGTCTATTGGTCTTTATTTTTATCTTTTCAATTTGTACTATTCACTTTGATAGAGAATTCAATCCCCAAAGTGATACTGAGTAATTCTTCTTTCTCAGTTACCTATTAACACTATACCATCTAGTCCATGCATTGGATAGATGATATACTCTTCTGGATTCTTCTTGCTCTGAACATGGATTAAAAAATTCATTTGCGCCTTCTTCAACATGTTCACATGTCTCATCTCATCCTAGACTTTAGATTTGTCATGATTATAGGTACTATTTTCCTTGAGTGATAACTGCTCAACTTTTAGACTCATTTTGACTTTACAGATCCAGTTCTAGAAACCATGTTGAACCATAAAGTATACATGATATCATCTGATATTTTTTTAAGATTGAGGCCTATGCCCTGTGATTTCATTTCAAACAGGCCATCACATATCTGTGTGGGAAAACAAACAAGTTTGAGATCTAATCTGACTTGAGAAAGAGGTCAGAAAACCATATAAAGTTCCCATTGGTCTTGAAAGCAAAAAAAACAACAACAACAACAACAACAAAAAACACAAAAAAACATCAGGAGTGGCTTGTTAGATGAATTTAGCAGCAGGGAAGCCTACAGCTCATCAGCTTTCTGTTCCTCAAAAGCAGGTACTTACTGCAGTCAAGAGGAATTATTGCTGAGGGTTTCTGGGCATGAGGGTGTTTTCATTATTTTTTTTTTTAAAAGTCAGAACAAATCAAAAAAAATCCTCCTGTTTTGTTTCTTTCCAGTAACATTTCATATTGTTTAAATATCTCTACTCCATTTTCCAGTTGCTTAAGATAAAATAATAAATTAGAATAAATCCAAATTATCTTATACAAAAATAGAGAAATTAATCATATCACTAAACTTAGAAGAAGGATTTGCTTTTTTGTGCTTTTATTTGCTTATTTAAGGAATGGGACACTGAGAGAACCCGAGCCTTCTATTGTACTGTAGTGTAGTACATAATAAACATTTAATAAATGTTTGTGAAATGAATTAACTCCAATTTTCTATGTAATGAGTACCCTTAAAGAATCAAAATTAAAAAGAAATTTTATTTTTTTAAATTGTAACATTCATAACTACAAATTTCTTAAAAGAAAAAGAATTGATTAGCTATATTGAGAGGTTGTGATGTAGTACATCAAATACCTCAATCCCTAAGACCAACTTTCTAATTTTAATGTGTTGCAGGGATCCTTTATGCATGTCCTGATCCTTATCATAAGTTTTAGAACTTGAGAGGCATTTCACAAGAGTCAGACAAGCAATAGTTTTTGGGAAACAAGTGCCAAATATAAAGTCAAAGAATCTACATTTGAATTCTGGTTATACAAGTTCCCACTTCTGTGACTTTGGGCAAGTCACTTAATCTCTGCGGTTTCCTACTTAACTGACTCAGTTTCCTCATCCATAAAATTAAATAATGGTACTGAGTAATATCCACTATCCCTTCTAAAGCTAGGACTTTATCATTCTATAATGAGTGACACAAGGGAAATCTATAGGCCTAAAACAAAACACTTGGGGTTGGGAACATGGTAGACAACAGAAAGAACAAGAAAAAAGAGGTTAGGTTACAAAATATGCTAATAAGTCTCAGTCACCAAAGAGCTCAGTGGCTGAAGTTTTGGGTGTTCTTGACTTTAGGCATTTGCAGAAAGAAAAATCAGGGGTCAATAATAATATTACTCTGAGAAGCTCATCCCTTTGTAGTGATGGATTTTTTTAAAAAAAAGAGATGTGAAACTAATAGTATTCTTCCACTAGCACCTCTCCCTCATGAGCTTGAGTGGGAGGAGTCAATAAGACTGCAATAAATATCTAGTCTCTCTCTCTTATTTTATAGGTAGAGAGTCATTTACAGTAGGTTATTACCAATATCAAGTTAATATGCTTAAACAAGAGTGAGGCATGCTTAGAAAGTGTTTATTTCAGGGCAAGAGAGTCAAGAAAGAAAGTAGGGGGGTCTCTGACTCAAAATTATTCTGTCAGACAGATAATCCAAGAGCTGTTTTAGCAAGATGCTTTTACATATTTAAAAAAGAAACAACTACGGCATTCAAGTGAACTCCTGTCCACATTTTTGTAAGTGATACAATAATTTCAATCATTCATTTATTCAACCAAAACAAAATACTGAAAAAAAAAATAGCTCTTATAGATAATAGAGTTGGAACGCATCATACAACCTAACTCTAAGCTGACATATAATATCCTTCTGACCACACTTAAATGGGGAATTCAGTAAAATTCAACTAAACACCTCTAGAATTCTAGAGTAGAAAGAGACCTCAGCAGTCAATTAGTCCTGTTCTTATCCAATAATGAATCTGATAAGTGGTTGTCCAGTCTCTGATTGAAGACCTTCAACAGCCTCTTTCTGATCTATTCCTTAAGTACTCCTGTCCAAAAAGTGGGTGGTGTAGGAATAAGATAGATTAGACCTGACCTGTTTCTGATGAAAACAAGCTATTTCCTTGTAATTACCACTTCCTTGTCATTAGCCATCTCTAAAATAATACATTCTGGAATCTTCCCAGAAATTGAAGTCAAGTTCATTGAGCTGTATAGTTTGAAGATTATGTCCTCTTCCTTTTTTTTCAACTGGGGAAATATTTGACTTCTCCAACTCTACATTGCTTCTCCTATCCTAGAAAATCTTTCAAATATCACTATCAGTTCCTTCCTTGGCCATCATATCCACTATTCTTTGAGTACTTTGTACATGGTAGATGCTTAATAAAAGCTTGATGACTGAATAAGAGATATCTGAGGATTTAGTGCAACTGGACCAGGCAACTTGAATTTATCAAGGGTGACTGATCACCTTATTATCACCCTACTTATCTTGGCAGTCAAGTCCCTGCTGAGCAATTTTTGTTCTGTCACTGACAGTCAAATATCATTTTCTTTACCTATGAAAACTGAATCAAAACAAGATGTGGACAGTCCTGCCCTCTCTGTTTCAGGTATCATTGTACCAACCACAACAAGCAGCTATTCACTCTTGATCTTCCTCTTTCTCCCAAAATATTTTTAAAAGAAAAAAATTGCATTATTCTAGTATTCCTTGTCACCTTAAGTTCATTCTAAGCTTTAGTACAAATGACACCATTTTATAGGACTGTGCCAATTCTAATGAACAGTACAGTTACTGGAGTTTTCTAACTGAGAAGTGGGATGTAAACTAACTTGTCTCTAGCAAACTTACGGTGAGAGAGAAACAGAGAGAGGAGGAGGAGGAGAAGGAGAGAGAGAGAGAGAGAGAGAGAGAGAGAGAGAGAGAGAGAGAGAGAGAGAGAGACTTACTTAGGGTTTCCTCCAACTTGCCTAGCCAATAATCATACTGCTGGGCTTACCCACCCCAGGGAAAGGCTCCACTGAGGTCCAATTAAATTAATTAGAAGCAGATGAATTAGAATCACTGGAGGAATACAGAGGAAAGAAGGGTACAATCACTCTGAGAGTCTACTGAGATTGTCAACACCCTAAAGACACATACTCATTCTTAGGGATAGATAGTACAGATAATTCAGATAGATCCACAATAGTTCACTCATTCTCTTATTTTACACGGAATGCAATTAAAATGAAATGAAATTAAAAATGAAATTAGTAGTAGTAATAGTAGTAATACCATTTATATAGCACTTTAATGTTTATAAAGTACTTTTTCATTTTATCCTCACAACAACCCTGTGAAATAGGTGCTAATATTATCCTCATTTTACAGATGAGGAAACAGGCTGAAACATGTTAAGTGACTTCTCCAGAGTCACATCCTACTAAGCATCTAAGGTAGAATTCAAAAGCAGTTTCCTTCCACTTCTTAGAAATTAGCTGACAAAACAAAAACCAAACTTACCTCTCCTTAAGAGCCATCCATACCAAAGAGTACAGAATAGGGTTTGAATAAAAGATTATATTAATTCCACTGGAAACCAGGATACTCAAAACAGAATAGAAATTGTAATAGTAAATAGAAACAGAAATAAGTATTTTTAATGGACTGAAAAAAGAAAAGAAAAGAAAAAAGAGGGGAAATCCAATGTCTCCAGACACTGTAGAAGTCACTTAGTCTATGTTTTTAGATTTCTGAGCAATGCATCAGTGTTATAATAGGAAAAAGTAAAAATCTATTGCTGAAAATATCAGGTACAAGTTAAATGGAAGCTTTAAGCAGATTGCTAGTATAAGCTATGTCAGGAAGAGGCCCTGGTTGACTAAAAGAGAAAAAAAGTAATCTTGGTAGTGTAAGTGAGCTCTGATAATAAAACATTTTCTATTAGTATGCATGTTATAGAGTAAAAAGAAAAAAAATGAAGATTATTTAGTCTGAACCAAAGTAGGTCTTTATAGGTCTGCAGTAAGCCTTAGAATTGGTACAGGTCAACTTGATGTATTTCATCTCAGCCAGAGAGGGATCAGAAGCTACTTAATATGCTAATATGTTATTGGTCTTGGGAACACAGAATAGAGAAGCTTTTCCCCTCACCCCCTCCCACTGTCCCTGTGGTCAATGTTACTGATGAACTGGGTTAGAGCAAAAATACACAGGGGAGTGAATCTGCGTACTCATTTTATAATGAAATAGTTGTTCAGTTGTTTCAGTCCTGTCTTCATGACCCCATTTAGGATTTTCTTAGCAAAGATATTGAAGTGATTTGACATTTCCTTCTCCAGCTCATTTTATAGATGAGAAAACTGAGGCAAACAGGGTTAAATGATCTGTCCAGGATCTCACAGCTAGTAAGAATCTAAGGCTAGATTTGAACTCAGGAAGATGAGTCTTCCTGACTCCAGGGATGATACTCTATTAACTATGCCACCTAGTTGACCAAATTGAAATAGAATATATTTTAAACATGGGGTCACTCATGAAGAGAGGGAAAATTCAGGACTCCTCTCTATTTGCCTTTACAATATGAAAAACATTATATCATACACTGAGAATACAATTTTTTTTTAAATTTCCTGGCTCAAAGAACTTATCACCTAAAAGAAACAGGGGGTGTGATATTTAAGCAAATAAATATTATACTAAGTATCTCATATTTGGAAGGGCAGGTCCTTTGGCATCCTCTAGTATATCCTATATCCTAACATGAACCCCCTCTCCCACTAAGTATATTTTGATTTTGCACTTGGTGGGTTGCTGCCTTTCTGAGTAGTTCATTTCACTTCTAAAAAATCTGGAACTGTTAAGAAGTCTTTCTTTATATTGAGCCAAAATCTGTTACTCTACAACTTCAACTTAATTACTCTTAGCTCCCTTTCTAGTGAAAAAAGCCTATTCACTCATCACAAAACAATACTTCAAATAGTTGAAAATGACTATCACATCTCCAGGTTAAACATCCTTAATTATTTAAATTGATCATCATAACTTGTGACTTCTAATCATCTCACTATCCTGGTCAGCAACCTCAGAACACATTCTAATTTGTCAATGTCCTCCCTAAAATGTAATTCCCAGAACTGAATACATTATCCAGATGCAATACGTTCAGGGCAAAATACAGTAATTATTACCTCTTCTTCCATCTCACATTCTTAATGTGTTTAATATGCATCTTTTCATGCTGACTAAGAAAAAATGAATTGCTTGAGTTTGATGCCAAACTATTTATTTTCAATTTTTGGTCAATTAAGAAGTCTACTTTTTTAGATTTAATATTATCTAATCTTCATAACTTTCCCAATGTGTAATTGATTGTTTAAACCCATATGTAGGACTTTCCATTGATCTTTGATAAGTCTAATATCAAAATATTGGATTCATTGTTTTAAATTATCAGTATTTTTAATCCTTATTCTGTTATACAAGTTAGATATCTTCCCTAGCTTTGTGCCATTTGTATAATTGCTAAGGATGCCACATAAATCACAATTAATGGGACTAGTAAAAATATAGAAAGAGATTCTCTAGATTCATTTCATAAGAAATTTACATCCAAATTGACATTAATTAGTACTCTATGACCAGTTATTCAACTAGTTTCAAATCTACTTAACTATGCTAACATGGTTTCTAATATCATTAAAACAAATGTGAGATTAAGGAGAGTGAAACTTAGAACTAAAAAGAAATAGATTACTTTCAGAAAAGTTTCCTTATCACAGGTTTCCTGGATTCAGTAGCATCTGAACTGGAACTTGAAGAAAAATAAGCATTTCAACAGGTAGTGATGAAAAACCAGGGTATTTCAGGAATAGAAGACAGACTGTGTTAATGCACAGATATAGGGAAACTCAGGAAACGATTATGGTATTCCAATTTGGATAGAAATAATGTGTGAATGTCATAAATAATATGAAGTAAGGCTAGAAATGTAGATTGGAATCAGATAATAAACGGTCTCAGATTCCAAGTTAGGCAGTTCATATTTCATCATATAAACAATAGGAATGTATTAAAGATTTTTGAGAAAAGGAGTTACATGATCAGACTGGCATTAGAAAGCGTATTTTGACAACATTGTAAAGAGTGGATTGGAGAGGATAGAGAATGTAAAAGAAGACCACTTAGGGGGTAGGGTATGACAATAGTTCAGAGATGAACTGAACTAGGTTATAAACTAAAGTACTTTCAGTGTGGATGGAAAAGATGGAAGGTGGACAATAAATATTACATTGGTAGAATTAAGAAGACCAAAAAAGAAAGGATTGAGAAGGATTCAACATTTTTGTCTTGGATGACAAGGAGGTTGTTGACTTCATTAACAAAAATAGGAAAAGTGGGAACAGCAGCAGTTTTTGAGAGGAATATGAAAATTCAGTTTTAGTCATGTTGTCTGTGAAGTTCCAGAGTATATAGACAGAGATTTTTCAGCATGTAGTTGTACATGTGAGATTAGAGCAGTGGTCCTCAAAGTATACTCCAGGAACTCCTAGAGGTCACTGATACCCTTTTAGTGGGTCTGAAAGGTAAAAATTATTTTCATAATAATATTAAGATTTAAAGTTTTCTAATACGGTAAATACTGATAGATATAATCCATATAAACAAAAGCCTCCCAAGCCCTACAGAGGTAATCATACATAATGTCTAAGAGTGTAAAGGGATCTTGAGATCAAGAAGCTAGAAAAATGCCTTATTTGAAAATGAGGGAAAGATCAGGAATCTATGTATAGATTTGGAAGTCATGTGCGTAGGTTTAATAACTGAAGTCACTATTAAGGATGAGATCACCAAAGAAGAGACTATAGAAAAAAAAGAGAAGAATCACAAGAACCATAGAATCTCAGAGTCTGAAGAGACATTAGAGACCATCTAATTCACTGCATACCTGAAAAGGAACCAGTGGTCATTCAATTTTTCTTGGAAGAACTCTAATAATGGGAAACTAAATCCCTTCAGAGACAGTTCATTCTAATTTCGGATAACACTAATTATTAGAAAGGTGTCCCTTATCCAGAGATAAAAGCAATCTCTCCACAACTTGTAACAGAGCAAGGATAATGCCCCCACATTATAACTCTTTACATACTTGATAATATTTCCTGCCCTTAAGTAGCTTACATTCTAATGGGAAAAGACGCCATGTCATAAAAACTGGTGGGGTGAAGTATGGAATGCAGCTTGGAGAAGAATGAAGAACCAGGTTTAAATAAAGGAACCAGGAGGAATCATCCTATCAGAGGGATTGTAGATACTGTTGTTTTCATTCTCAAAGAGGACTGTCACATCAAGAAGGGGATGCCAAGACTTGCAAGTGAATTGGATTTTAAGTGAGGGGGGGGGCTGTGCAAAGTCACCAGCCTTACTTTCTCCTCCAGAGCCATCTGAGTCCAGTGGCAAGATACAGATCAGGGCAACTAGAGATCACCTTGGATGCAGTGGGAGACCTTGACTTTTTTAAACTAAAGTCTTTGCCAGGTCTTAGTTTGAGGCAGGCAACATCCATTTGGATGTAAGGTAAGAAATGAGGCAAAGAATGACCTCTTTTAGTCCAAAAAGAAAAAAAAAAAGATCAATCTGAGCAAGGAAGACCCTCAGGGTTTCTAACAGAAACAACTGCTATTTACATTCACTCTGAGCAATCAAAGTGTTCCATACAAGACACACCCCATCTCTCTGCTGACAGTACTTTCTTTAGCTTGTCTCCCAAGCCTGGAATCCTCTCCTTTCTCTCCCACTACTGATCTCACTGTATGCCTATAAATCACAACTTAAATCTCACCTTCTACAGAAATACTTCCTTAACCCTCTCAATCCCAGTACCTTTTTCTTTTAATTATTTTCTATTCATCCTGTATATAGCTTACTTTGAATATATTTCTTTGCATGTTCTCTTCCCCATTAGATTGTAAACTCCTTGAGGACAGGTGCTGTATTTTACATCTTTTTGCATCTCCAGCACTTAGCACAGTGCCTGGCACTTAATAAATGTTTGTTAATTGATTGATTTCTTCTCCAGTCTAAAGATTCCCAGTTCTTCAATCAAGCATGATCTCAAGTCTCTTCACCATCGTGGTTACACTATTCTGAAGTCTGTCTAGTTTATCAATGTCATTAGCAAAAATGAGTGACAAGAATGTAAGATTATGTTAAGTTTTGCTTGTTTCTTTTCTCTCCTGTATCACTATATTGAAAAGCTGAGAAGTCAACTGAAAAATAAGCTACTACCTACATCCATCTCCTGCCTCATAAACTAAGTGTCCCATAAGGCTGAGGAGCACCTGGACGCTTCCCTCATTTGTAGTCTTCTCACACCTTACTCCCTTCTATATACTTTGTGATCCAGTGAAATTGGGCTCCCTGCTATTTCTCACATAACACACTTTACCTCCCAAGTCTTGACATTTGCATTTGCTGTCTCACTCATGCCTAGAACTCTGTCCTTCTTCTTGGCTTTCTTGAAGCCATAATTTAAATCCCACTTTCTACAAAAAGCCTCTCCCAATTCTCCTTAGTCTTGGTGTCTTGCCTCTGAGATTACCTTCCATCAACCATACACACACACACACACACACACACACACACACTCACACGTGTATGAATATCTATATCTATGTAGATATAGATACTCATGCACAGAACTGTGTGAGAGTTGTCTCCCTTTTTAGCTCCAATTTCCCTAATATTTTGTTCAGTTCTATATTTTTCCTTTTGTTTATCTTTCTGATGAATTTACCCACCTCTGAGAGAAGAACATTAAAGTCTCCTACTCTTATTTGACTAGTGTATGTTTTCTTGCAATTTAATAATTTCCTTTTATGAAGCTAAATATAATTGCTGAGGTCAGGGAACCATAATGTTGAGGTTTGGGATGCTTAGGACCCCAAAATATCAATACCCTGGGTCCTGCCCAAATGAATTTTACTCAAGCATTTTTTAAGCCAAAGCAAAACAAAGTTTATTAAATACTAGTCATATTGAGTTGACTCTTAAGAAGCCTTACCGTTTGTGATGCTTGTATTAACAATTGGGTCAGATTGAATCTGGGCCAAATTGAATTTGAGTATCTTCATGGAGACAAGAAGCATCTAATATAAAGAAAGACTGTGGGAGGGATCTGGGACTGGGGTAGTAGTCTGGGGTGATGGGAGGAGCAGTTAGGGAGGATCTTGAGGATGAGTCCAAAGAGGATCTTAAGGGGACTAGAGAGTGTGGGATCCCAATGTGACCAAGGGTGTGAAACTACTGGAGGTGGGAAATTTCTGGTGGCAAACAGCTGGAGATAATAGACAATGGAGGGCTGAGGTAGGAAAAGCAGGTGGGGCAATACAGAGGTAACAGACAATGGAGAATCAGGCTAGGTAAAGGGTAACAGATTTGGGTATGAAAAGTCAGAGTAAGTAGGAAGATTCAAGGAGAGTCCAAGGAGGTTCCCAGACTCAGTACCCCAGCATAATGACATTTGCTACCATACTGATGTAATATTAATATTAATGTATTGCTTGTGGTTTCAATATAATCAAATTCCCTTGTATATTACTGTTTATATTGTAAATTTTTGTTTTTTCTTTGTCTGATAATATGATTGAAACTCCTAATTTTTAGATTCATATTGTTTCTAGCCCCTCACTTTTATTCTGTGAGTGACTTCAATTTTAGGTGATTTTCTTATCAGCAATATTTTGTGGAATAATCTTTTGTTGAGATTTTGGGGTGCTAATGCAAGTAGGCCAGACTCTTAAAGAATCTAAGCATTTTAATGGAGGCAAGATGGAGCTTTTATATAGAAGACTGTGGGAATGGAGAAGGGATCTAGATGGAATTAAGGGAATAGAGGTCTGGGGTGGGACTAGGTGCAGGTAATGAAAGGGCAGTTAATTAACTGGGAAGGGTCAGTTGCCCCTTAGGAACACCAGGGACCTGGGCCACGTGGGAAAGTGCAGGGGCTTTTCCTTTCAGGGGTCCAGATCACAAGGATATAGCCTTTTCCTTTTGGGGTTCAGATCTCATCTCCATCACTTTTCCTATCTATTTCTGTCAGTCATATTTTTTATTGGACTGTTTAATTCACTAACATTCAAAGCTGTGAGAGGTTTATATTTCCCTCCATTTCTTTTTCCAGAATTGGAATTTTCCTCTTTTAAAATACTGCTTTGTTGCTATGTTTACATTTGCTTAATCTAGGGTGACTCTATTCCACAGGCTCCCCATTAGTTTTCTTCATTCCCTGACCTCTAATTTGCCAACTTTTCACATAGTTTTTGAGTTTTACTTAACTTATTGATTCATTCTTATGTCTTCCTCCTATATATTTATATTACTCTTCTCCTATTCTTTTTGCTTCTCTCAGTTAAGTGGACAATTCAAAATCATTCCTTTTCTCCTTCCCTGAAACTTCCTTTTTGAATTTTTTTTTAATTTTTGTCTTTGCTTTTGTACCTTTCGTGAAATCTTGTTCTCATTATATCTTATTGTTTTCTTAACTTTAATTTTTTTTGATTCATGAACTTTATACTTGTGTATTCTTTTATTTTCTCTCTTTGTATTCCTCATGAAATAAGCTTGTAAAGTACATAATGAGTTTCCTCTTCTAAATAGTTTTTATGCTATTGTCTTGTAGTTCTCCCTTTGCCACTTCTTCCATTCTGTATCACTGTTTGATATATGTATACCTGTGGCATGTTGTAGACAAAATAACACTGTAGAAATTTCTCTGAATTTCAAATTGATCACATTCTACCACACATAATCTCTCTCTCTCTCTCTCTCTCTCTCTCTCTCTCTCTCTCTCTGTCTCTCTGTCTCTCTGTCTCTGTCTCTGTCTCTCTCTGTCTCTGTCTCTCTCTCTGTCTGTCTCTCTGTCTCTGTCTCTGTCTCTTTCTCTCTCTGCCCCCCCCCACCTCCCTTCTCTCTGGAGGTAATGAACATTAAGTGATTTGCTTAAGTGTCTGAGTCTGGATTTGAACTCAGGTCCTCCTGACTTCAGGGTTGGTTCTCTGTCCACTGTGCAATGTAGCCATCCCCACCTATAATCTTTATGAGCATTTTCTTCTCCATTTGCTGTGCATTTTCCCCTCTGGATTCATGCCCCCATACTCTTCTATATAGTTAGTTTCCTCCAGAAACTCTTACATCCCTTCTCTTGAGCCAAGATATTATCTATGAAACCACAACACCCTATCCATGATATCTGTCCCATTTCAAGGTCCTCATCAGCTTAATACAGAATGTTATCTCTCCCTGATTGAGTGTTGTTCCAGGGTGGGGGAGGCTATCGTACTCTTTCTTTTCATTTTTTCAGTACTTTCTTTTACCACCTCATCCATCCTCCTGAAGTATATTGAGCGGATCTTTAAATCCTACTTCTAGAGTAGAAACAACAGGAGTTATGTTTTCTTTGTTGCTTACCTTAGAATTGATCATGTTACATCACACATGTCTCTCTATCCTTTATCTCCTTCCCTGCTTTTATGTACCTTCCCATTATTCAATTTATTCTCTAAAAATGTATTGATTCACCATTATTCTGTTATTTCTTTAAATTCCACTTTCATCTTTATTCCCTTGTATAGTCTGGAAAAGAAATGTCTTAATGATCACTCCATTACCATTTCTTTTTTTTTTTCTCTGATACAATGTCTTCATATTTCCAGTTTGTTTTTTTCCTTTTAATAGTCTAGAGATGGTATGATTATTTCATTTATATAGAACTTCCTAAATTTTTTTCCTTTATCTTTCTTGTGCTTTTTGGGAGATGGGAGGTGTTTACAAGTCAAATAATCTGTATATGCATATTTTTTCAGAAATATTATAAATACCCCCTTTTTATTGAACATTCATTTTTTTCCGTTATTTGATTCAGGTTTACAGGGGTTTCATCTTGAGTTTCTTTGCTTTATAGTAGATATTATTCCATTGCCTTTTGATATTTCTGGTTGGTATAGAATAGTCTTGTGTTATTTGAATTGTCTTCCTTTTATATTTGAATTCCACATAGGCAGAGTAAGTTAATTATACATAAATCCCTCCACTGGTGTCTATACAGCTTTATGAAAAACTATTTGTAAGATAATAGTGAATATAGACTACAATATAGACTGCCAATGAAATATGGTTTCATTGGCACAAAGAATACTGAGCAAGGAAATTCCTTCCATCAATATAGGTTATCACTTTGTCTACAACAAATAGTCTTAAAGAGTTGCCTGAAGTTAAGTGACTTTCCCAAGGTCACACAACAAATGTGTTCAGCAGTAAGACTTGAACCCAGGTCTTCTTCACTGGCTCTCTAACTACTATGCCTTATTTTGTCTCTAAGGAAAAAATGTAAACTGAAACAGCTTATACTACTTAGATTGGCAGAGATGATAGAAAAGAAATGTCAATTTTTGCAGGGGATGAAGGATAGACACACTAATGCAGTATGGAATCCAATTTGGAATCCTACCCTCTTTGTCACTAAATTGATCTCAAAGAGGTCAAAGAAAGGAATGATCCATATATAAGCTAACATTTATGGTAACACTTTCTCATGTCCAGCACTAACACAACAGAGAATGCCTGAACAAATTGCTACAAGTATATGTTGTCAAATATTATTACACTAAAAGAAATAATGAAGATTCAAAGAAATTTGGGGAAATATACATGAACTGGAAGAGAATGAAAGAAATAGAACTGGAAGAATAGTTTACATTATGTCCACAATAATATAAAAGAAACCATCTTTAAAAGACTTTTGAACTCTTACTGTTGCAATAAAAAGTCATCACCTTAAAAAAAACAATAATGATCTATGCCTCCTGAATCATGGTACAGCAGAGGACATATGCTAAATGAGACATACATTTTTAGACATTATCAATTGTTGATTTGTTATGTTTGACTAATTTGTTACAAAGTGAACCTTTTATTTGAGTAGGTGAGGGATTGAATTAGTAATGCAAAAACAACAAGAAGAAAAAAATTAGAATATTGAAGAGTAAAAATACTCAGAAGAACACAAAAATAAATGCAGCATGAGAATTAAACATAAATGTTGTTTCTACCTTACTAAATTTGATATATACTTTAAAAAACTGTTATAGAAGTTTACAGCTACATATGGAATTTTTTTTTGCATATCAAAGTATTCTTTTCTACTGATTGTTAAGTTTATAATTTTAAAAATAAAATTACAATGATGATTGAGAGAGGAGTCAGATGGAGACTGTGACTAACAAGCTATTCTCATACGCCAAAGCAAGAGGACAGACTCAATGATCTCTAGGGTTCCCTCCTATTCTAACACTGTTTGACTCTAGAGAGGCATGGCTAAAGGAATGAGACCTTTTGACATGTGCTAAAGTGAGGAATTAATAAGCAAGGACATTCTCAAGGAACCAAAGCAAAATAAAACATGTTGGACAGTTGTTACCATTTCCAGTCCCAACAGAATGCAAGTGCTTCAAGGGTTGTAATCAGTTTATTTTTATAATCTAATGAAGCATCTGACATAGTAGGTGCTTAATAAATGTTTGTAGAACTAAACTAATTTCAATTCATACAATAATATTTAAGAACCTTACAAATAATTTTTCTGTACTTTGTAATATATACTTTTCTGTACTTTAGGTTTATAATCTGTGCTAGAGGCCAAGTTTGGTATGTCATCAGAGTTCAGAAGATCTGAGTTCAAATCAGACTAAAGCCAATTCAGAGTCTACACTAAGTAAGTCCAGAATCTATATGATGATCCCGTAAGAGCAAAGAGTCACTACTGCCTGTGGAGGGACAAAACCACTCAGGTGAGAAAAATGTAGTTGGTTAAAGCTTTTGTGCTAATCAATATTACGATTGGGCCCATAAATAAACATTGAACTTCCAGACTGGAGAGATGTGGAGACCCAGCTTAATGAAAAACAAATGAATGAATGGATGAATATATAGGTAAGTGAATTAATGAATAATGAATAAATAAATCTATAGAAAAATAAATAAATGAATTACTCCTATAACATTTGCATAATCCTAAATCTTTAAGTGACAATTCTTGTTCTAATGCAAATGTATATAGCTGTTGCTTATTGTGAGAGCTAATTCTCCTCTTGTTAAAACATGTGTCCCTGAGGAAATGCTATAAATACACTGTTGGTATGTAGTAAGGGTTTGAGTAAGTGATATATTAAAAATTCAGTACAGTAACAATATTTACTAATGTTATTTAAATAAACATCAAAAAAACCACTTTATCAGGATTAAAAGTTAGCTGTTCCTCTTTTAAAAACAGAAAATATATAAACTTCCATGCTGCAAATTGGTATGTAGAAGTTCTGCATATTTGATTTTTACTTGCATATTATGGAAACACTTATACAGGCTACAAGTAATCGAGGAAACAAAAGAACCGTATTTACTAGAAGCCCTGCTTTGGTTTGTTGATAAATTATTTTCTAGAATTCATATTAACAAGCACATTACAGAAGAGCTATTTAGCCTTCCACTATTACAACTCAAGGTAATAAGTGACATATTTGAACATTAAGGAAGGAAACCTCTGGAGTGTCTAGATCTCCACGTTGCTCACTAGAAAGATTACAGGGCCTTTTCTTTCTGTTAAGAATATGCTGTTATCCCTGTAACTTCAGAAGACGCTTATTACATATCCCAGTGAAATTATTCCTATGCATTCCCTTGTTCTACTTACCCTCCTCCTTCCCCTCCCCATTTACTGACTGCTGGCTTGCTGGAGATCTTGAACTTGAGAAAGGTTAGACATCACAATGCTGGAGCAGTTTGTGAGCATCAGCAGATTTAGCTTGTAATTTCATTGATCTATATGGGCTTGCTGTTTGCAAACCAGCTGCTGCACTGTTTCCCCACAGCTACTGATCTGAGTAGCATTGATTTTTTTTTTCCCTTACATTAACATAGCATTACTTCTTTAATGGGCTATAAATGGCTGGATGTAAATACAAACAGGGCTGCAAAAGGAAAACGTCAGACTCCTTTTTAAGGGATTCCATCTATTAATATTTGCCATAAAAATTACAGCAAAAATTATTGACGAAGGTAATGCAATTTTGATTTTTGTGCAATTTGGTTTGTTTGCAGATGTGTAGTGTCTGCCAAATGATTTTCTTTGCCCAATGCATTAGCTGGAACACTACAATAACACTGCATTTATAGATACTGTAAATTCGCACCATTACCTACAGTATGAGAAAATTCAGCTTTTAAAAGACCAAAGGAAACCATACATATGAGTTTTTCCTTTTCTCTAAGTGGATGGTAACTTAATGAAGTCTGAATTTGTGTCAGCCATGGAAAGGACCTACATAGGCTAATATCCTTTACCTTTAATGAAAAGGAAAAAAAAGTATTTTCAGAGCACTGATATTAATATATCCAAATCTATAGCAAAGGCATTAAAAAGACAATGTTACCTTAATTAATGTTCTTAATCCCCTAACGGAAAGAATATGAATGTGGGGTAGGGGGGATGTCTATGCTTATGATGTCAAGAAAATTGGCTATTTCCTCCAAGTTCTATATTCCACCTAATCTATAAAAATGATAATTACAGAATGGGGCATAGAAAAATGAAATTCAAGTTGTTTATTTTTGAACTGCTATTAGTTCATAGTATATATTCAATACTGATGTTTTGTGAAAGAGAGAATGGTGAATACTGTTTAAAATACACTCTTAGGTTTGATTGGTTTCTTAAATTGGTTTATAAAGATCAGGAGCCATTAACCATAGCCAATGTTTAAAATTTCAAGAGATGAAACCAATAATGAATCTTATGGCATGCATTTAAATTTCTCCACCACTGGACTGGTTCAACTTTTAAATTGATATAGTTTTTTTCAAATCTTTTATGTTCATAGGATCATAGATCTGCAATTGGATATACTTTAATTTCTACTTTATCTAACGTCCCAGATGTAAATTTTGAGTACAACTCCCTCATTTTACAAAAGAAATGGAGGCTCAGTGAGATTGTCACTAACTCAACATCACACAGATACTAGCAGAACCAAGATATGAAATATCTTCTTATACAGAGAGCCCTCACTCACTACTGTCCACCAAGACTTTAGGCAGCACTATTTTATACAAAGTATCAAATTCCCCTGTATAACTGGAAATAGTTTCTTGAAACCTTTCTCCTCTTCCCTTGAAAAAAATATAATTTTTACACTTACTATAAAAAGATACTAATACCAATTACTAAAGACTTCCATTTTTAGCTATGACTTTAAATAACTATGTTTCCTTTCACTAAATCTTCTCAATCTTCATGAGCCAAACTTCACCTAAAATGAAAATACCAAGACGCTACCAATGAGAATAAATAATTGTCAATATGTATATTTAGGAAGCATGCTTCTTTTTTAACATGCTCAGAATATTTTCTACCTTGATTAATTTAAAGGCGATGTCACTGGGTATTTTTAATTTAAAAAAAATGTAAATATATCATATCATTTGATCTTCTCAATGTCTTTTGAAGCAGGTTCAATTTAATTCACCATATCTTGAAATAAGGTCCAACAGATCATCATTACATTGTGTATGATAGTCATCTGGATTTCCATCTCATTTTCTATTAGACTAGATTCCAGAGAAGGAACCGTGCATTTTCTAAACTTATTGTCTTCCCCTTTACTCAAAGTTCTTTGCATAGAGCAAATATTTGTTAAGTGTGTATTGAATGAATGAATGAATAAAAGACATTTATTCTCCTCAATTGTTTCTTAGTATTTCTAATAGTTATTTTTTTCATTTGTTTGTTTGGTTTTTTGGTGGAGGTATCTTAGGGGCAGTTAGAACTTGCGATTTCATCGTGATTTCATCCTCCCAGTGAACAATGAGGACTGTGTAACTTATAGAGAATTGCCTATAGAGAGATAAGGGAAGGATGAGTGATTTACCCAGGATTATAGAAGAATTCATTATATATCAGAGAAAGAATTCAGGTCTTCATGTCTCTGAAATTATAAACTATCCAATAAGCCATTTTGCATTTCATAGTCTATCACCATATATATTCTTTTTTATCCAAGAACCTTCCCAATATAATATAAAGCCCATGTTCTCTCTCATGTAGAAAAAAGTCTGATCACCTGATTCAATCATCCATCCAACTCCCAAAGGTAGCATAAGAATATATTGAATATTGCTGTCCATCTTCCTTAGGTTTTGACAAAAGGCTAAAATGTAAATAAAATCAACCTTGAGAGGTAACAAAACCCTCTTCTAATACAATGATCAATGATAGGAGTTTCTGTCAGAGTTAAAGGTCTCAGTCTTTCTTTTGGTTAACTATTGATAAACTGGGTTTTTTTCCCAAAGAATGTACTTTGTGAGATGATTGTATTTAGGTATTTGTTGGTAAGTTTCTATTGTGTCAAAGCAAAATATATTAATATATTTCTGTAATTTTTTAACATGTTACTATTTCCATTTCTTCTAAAACATAGGAAAAAATATAAATTAATCTTTTCTTAATGAACATTACTGTACTATAATGCTTTCACAATCTGTTTAGATATGCAGAGATTTTTTTGTCTATACTCCAAATGACCTCAAGACGCTATGCTTTTAAAGTTCTATTTGAGTTTGTCTGTCACCTTTCTCACTATACAGCTGTTAGCTATAATCTCTTTCCGCCAGCAGTGTGCTTCTGCATATCAGTTACTCTTTGTTCTTCCAATTACCTGTTTCTAATATGCCTGAGAGGTAGCCATGATGCGGTAGATAGAGGGTTGGTCTTTGTAAAACATGGTTCAAGTCTTACCTCTCACACTCTGATTAAGTGATCCTAGGAAGCACTTACCCTCTCAGTGTTCCAAAGTACCCCTCAAAGAAAATATACAAACTGTATAACAAATGTTAATCTGTGCTGGAGTTTCCTGTGCCAGTGTAATCATAGGTCTGGTAAAAAGAAAAAAAAACCATACACATAAATATGTGTAAGTCAAATCAATAATCATTTATTAAGCACTTACTATGTGCCAGGCACCCTGATAAGGAATAGCGATAGCAGCAGCTAGATGAGGTAGAGTTAGATAGAGATAGATGAGCTAGTGGATAGAGTGCTGGGCCTGGAATTTGGAACACCTGAGTTCAAATCTGGCCTCAGACACTTACAACTATGTGACCTTAGGCACGTCATTTAATGTGAAAGTTGTTGAACACAAAGAGTTTATGATAATAAGTTAATACAACATCCTGTTCTAGATATCCAACAGGCAGTTAAAGATGAGAGATTGGAGGTCAGGAAAGAAGTTAGGGCTGGATAAATAGACATGAGAATTATCTGTAAAAAGATGATCAGTTGAAAACCCCTGGATGCTGACGAGATCACCAATAGAAATAGTAAAGAAGAAAAAGAAATGGGCCCAGGACATAGCCTTGGGGCACATTCATAGGCATGGTTTGGAAGAAGATCCAACAAATGAAACTGGGGATCAGTTAAACAAGCAGGAGAATCAAGAAAAACTAGGGCCATGGAAACTTAGAGAGAAGAAGGTATCTACATGAAAAGGCTGACTGACAGCGCTAATATACATTCATATAACATGCATAGATGGTATATTGTGTGTACACATACATGTCACATGCACATGTGTATATGATGTTCATAGGTGGTACATGCATACATGTGACCATGTGCATATACAGTCTTTATACATTGCATAGATACAAGCACAAATAGATTATTGTTGCTGGGTTCGTCCTTTACTTTTGAAGAAGACCATGACATCAGAGAAATGAGGACATGACTTGCACCAGACTTTGTTTTGAGGGAGGAAGGAAGGACTAAGCCATCTGAATACAGTGACCAGATATTCATCAGGATGGGATTATATGTATATGTACTCTATACATGTACATATATTCTATACATGTATGTATAATACCTTGTAATATGTGTGCATAATATAGTATACATTGTGTAATATATTATATTCATAGAAGCCTGTTGGATTAGAAATGAGATAACATCTGTCTTGACTTTTTGGGAAGATTTTTTTGGTTTCCTTCATTTTCTCAGTTGTTTTTCCATATTGATTTTATTTACATCATTGTACCATTGTGTAGGTTGGTCTTAGGCTCTGTTTTCATTACTCAATAATTTATACATTATTACATTTGTTAGAACTGGTTAATAATCTTTTTTCTTCCCTTACATATGAGACATTTGAATTTTAGTGATTTTTAGACCTATTTGATACTCAATTTTTTGATATCCAAATTATATTTCCAATTTAGCATTTGATCTTCAGTAAGGCTCTTATATGTATATGCATATTTTAATTAAAGTAGGTTTCATATGTATCCCTATTCTACTTTCACCTTCCAACTTGCTATTAATAAGTTTACTTTGCAAATAGTTCTATAAAACACCCGCATTTTTATTATCTCTCTGCTATCCAGCAAGTGTCTCAGAATTATCTTCCTATAAATTATTTTTATTTCTTTGAAAACTAGAAACGTAGAATAACTAGTGAAGCCATCAGTAATCCCTAAAAAGTATAGCCAACTGTATAAAAAGTATATCCATGTACAGATGAATAGCATACTTGACCAGCTTCTGACAGTCTAACTTTGTTACTGCATTTGTAAACATGCCCTTTAACTCATTCATTCACCAATTTTTTTTTTTGCCTTCTGTGCCTTGGTGTCCTTGTTGGCAAAATGGGAACAATGAAACCATAATATCTATCCCCATGCACCACAAAGGCATGCAGGGAGAATGAATAGCCATAAAGTACTTCAAAGCTTGGTGAGAAAAGGCACTTTAGAGTATAAACACCATCCAATTATTCTCATTACTATTAGTGAGAAAAAAATGCTGCAAAGAAATAGCATGATTATAGTAGTCTGCATTCAACCAAATAAGAAAGCAGACTAGTGGTGAATCCCATCAAAGATAAGAATTACTTCGACCACTCCTTCTTTCCCTCCAGCCACTGAAAGAAATTGTTTCTATCCCCATGTTTAAATAGGCTTTCTACCTTACTTTCATTTTGTTTAAAATCCACAGTGCAGTGTTGTGCTTAAATGAAATTCCCATCTGCTTTTACATATTAAGAAAAAAGAAGCGCATTTTAATGCACAGATTGGACATTAAATCATTTTTTGCTGGAGGTTAGCTCAAATAAATAGTGATTGTAAAAATAGACTGGGGGATGCAGATGAAACAAAATGAGAATAGACTGTTAACAGCTCACATCAGATATCCTAATCATTTTTAATAATAATTCAACTAAAAGAAGTCCTTTTATAATGATGGGCAAGACGATCTCACCCATTAATATTCACACTTAGGCATGTTTTAGGTAGTACACTGCCTGTGACTATTCTCGTAAAATAAAAATGAATAAATAAATGAAATGAACATGGCATTAAATACTGTTTGAAAACTCTCTTTTCATTGGTTTGACAATCACCTCTCCATTCACAATTTTCAGACACCCATCTCATTGAGAAATCCAAGATAATTTAGGCAAAAGATTATGATTCCATCAATTGGATGTTTCAGAAAATAGCCATTTATTTGTGAGACAAAAAATAAAATGAAATGAAATGAAAAACACAGGACTGATGAAGTTACCTTCCTGAACAAGCTACCCTCCCTTTATACAAACCCAAGAATGCTGCTTCTTATTTGGTACACTGTATTTTTTTTAATATGTTTGACATTGTCTTTGGTCTCAACTTTGAAACCTCTAATTCTGGTTTATACTGTGAAAATGGGAGCTAAACCCCTGAAAATGCAAATCAAAATAATTAGGCACTTGGAAAGAGATTACAGAAAATCTCAGGGTTCAGCTTATTTGAAAAGAGGAAACAATAGCAGGGCAGCCTGGGAAGTTGCATCGTGGAAGCCCAGTTGTTGTACAGCAGGTGCAAAGATACAGCCTATAGTGTCACTGCTGGGCTTGCATTGCCCCCTATGGTTGCTAGGTGTCAGTTCTGGGGAGAACAGGAACAATATGCTATGCCAGTTACTCATCCCTGCACTCAGCTGCAGCTCATTTCTTCGGAGATATCCTTTCAAAGAGCTAGAGGATCCATTCAGATTTTGCAGCGGTGGAACTATAAATGCCTGGTTGTCCATACATATTAAATTGGTATATAAATGTTCCTGCTTTTATCATATGTACAGAAACGCCTTTGCATAAGTACATATATAAGCACAGGGCAACACGATATGAGTGATCTGTATAAGCAGAATGCTAAAAATTCTTTCCAATTACAAGGATTCTGATAGTGGCTTTAGAGGACCAGTTCTTAACCTAGGCTCCACCTACACTAAAAGGTCCATGGATAGATTTCAGTGGGTCTTTGAACTTGGGGAAAAATTACATCTTTATTTTCACTAACCTCTAGCTTTTAATATTTCCTTCTATTACTATTTTCTTTAAAATAATTATTCAAAGGAGGAATCCATAGGTCTTACCACCCTGCCAAATGGATTCATCACACACACACACACACACACACACACACACACACACACACACACACACACACACACTTAAGAATCCCTGCTTAGAGTTTGTAAATATCTGAGGAAAATGATCTCTCTCCTTTCTCTGAATTTACATTTTTCTTGTCCTCTTTTCAGAAGTTTTATCATTTAAATAAAATATTCTCTTTTAAATTATGTGTGCATTTTATCTAGAGCCAGGCCAAGACATTTATGTATCAGATTTTAAAAGTTGTCTTCATCAGAAAATTGTGTCCTCTCTCTGGTACTTTCCACTAGAAGCTTTGAGACCTATATGTAGTACATTGTCATTTGATCTTGCAAATGAATATCCAGACACAAGTAGTATGCGTTAGCAATAAAAACATGTATATTTACAAAAATCAGTATTTAAAAGTGTTACTTCTCGCAGCTTCCTCTGTGCAACACCTTAAATGCTTAAAGGATTTAAATCTGAAACAGACATTAGGTATCATCCAGTGCTATCCCCTTAACTTTGTGGATGAGGAAATGGAGGCCTGGGGAGCTGAGGTGGGTTACCCATATCATTTAGATAGTATGTGGCAGGAGATCCAAAACTAGCAGGTCTGGCACCCGGGATCAACTTTACAGAAGTGAGGCAAGAGAAAATAGTGTGAAATATATGCTAAAACAAACTTTTTTTCAAAAGAAAAATCCATTAAGGGGTTCGAGGCAGCAGCTAGGTAGCACAGTGGATAGAGTGCTGGTCCTGGAGTCAGGAAGACCAGAGTTCAAATAAAAGACCTCAGATACTTCCTAGTGGTGTGAGCTTGGGCAACCACACTATTTGCCACAGTTTCCTCAACTCTAAAATGGGGATCATAATAGCACCTGCCTCCCAGGATTGTTGTAAAGATCACATGAGATATTTGTAAAGCACTTAGCACAGTACCTGCCTTAAAGTTGGGACCACATAAACACTAGTATTATTATTATTATTATATCATCATATTATTCTGATTTTTCCTGTTATTATCATGACCACCATCAATATTGTTATATTGTGATTATCAGGATACAAGGATCCAATAGAGTAGAGACCCTGAAATGATGGCCCAAATGGAGGAGATATCGACCAGTGACTTCTTCCCCTGGGGGACATTGCCTGCCTGAGTGGGTGTGTTTGCAGGTGGGGGGATCCAGTGGTTTAGATAGGAAAGAATTTATCTGGGGTGTGGCCACCAGAGGGAAGAAGTGGGTAGTTTCCTATTTCAAGGAATTATTCTTGCTAGCTTATATCTAGACTACTTAAGAAAAAAAAAAATATTGTTATGCCTAAACTCTAATGACCTGGAGAAAAGCCCTCATTACATTGCCTTAGCTATAGTTCTGAGTGGCCAAGACTGTTATCAGAAACTTGAATTTCTCCCTCCAAATCCAGTGTTTTCCCAATTGTGAGCCTTAGGCTATTGCTTTCCTTACTTTGTGCCTAATCCTGAAGTCATTCTTGTCTATTGAGCTAAAAGTGTGGAGAGATGAGAACACAGGTATAAGGTAGGCTGTCCAAGAGCTAACTGATTGATTGATACATTCCTGAGTACTCATTTTAATTAGTAATTGTTAGTAATACTATTGCCCTTGAGTTTAACATCCTTTGACAGAGCATCTCAGAGCATCTATTTTATTTGAAAATAAGTTATTTTATTTTTGCCAAAGGCTGGGATTAAATATAAAATCCTCAGTCTAACATTTTTGATTCTCCACAAACTGACTCACATACATTCCCAGTCTTATGGGTGCATATATGTACATGTACATGTTTGTATGTGTGTATGCGTATATATGCATGTATGTGTTACTTCCCTTCACATAGTTTTCCTTTTAGCTACACAGTCCTGCTAGCTGTTTCCCATTCATAATATTCTATTTCCCACCACTGTACCTTTTGCTGAAGTGGTCTCACTAGTTTGAAACATACTTAATTCTCATGTTAACCTCTTAGAATCACCAAATTCTTTGAATATCCTGCTCAGATGCTACCTTCCACAGGAGTACTTTTCAAATAAGCCTGTTGTTAATTCATTCTGTGTGTGTAGGTGTGCACATGTCTCCTTTCCTTCCCTCCTCCCTTTTCCGATATATACTCACTAAAGACAGTGGGCTGTACTAGATAGTAGGTCAGCATCAGGATCGATAGGACCTGGATTCAAGTCCTACTACTGACATATATTGGTTGTACGAACATGGCACTTGCTTCTTCATACCTCAGGCATTGCTAAATTTCAGAACAGTTGCTCATCTGTGTCAGCTAGGGGAGTTCCTACATTGGTAGTTCTTATAAAATAACAGATCCAGATCATGCATTGTATATATTTATCTGTGTATATGTCATGCCACCACAGTAAAATTCAAGTTCTATGAGGGCAGGTACTGTTTCATTTTTATGTTTATAACCCTACCTCTTAGCAAAGTGGGTGGCATATGGCACAAATATCTGTCTAATTGAATTAGATATTTTGTATATAATTATCCCTATTATAATAAAGAAGAAAATGTGACCAAAGATTGTAGAGGAAGCAATGATATTTCCACTGGGAGAACTAAGGTCTCCTACAAGACATCAGACAGTACAACCAAAGTTGATAACACCTAGTATTCATGACCAAGATCAAAAAGATCAATTTTTTTAACATGGGGTTCAACAATATTTTATAGTAGAAAGAGTATTGGATTTGGAGTCAAAAGATCTGGATTCAGTTCTATCTTTGATATTTAACTGTCTATATAACCCTGG
The DNA here is from genome assembly GCF_028372415.1 of Notamacropus eugenii. Taxonomy (NCBI): domain Eukaryota; kingdom Metazoa; phylum Chordata; class Mammalia; order Diprotodontia; family Macropodidae; genus Notamacropus; species Notamacropus eugenii. The sequence goes on along the minus strand of NC_092873.1, from coordinate 174,208,087 downwards.
GTCAAAGCACTAAGTTTTTGTTGTTTTAAATCTGTAAAGTGAGAAGATTGAACTAGGACAGTTCTCAATGTGTGGTCAATAGATCTCTGGGCTCCCTGAGTCTCTTTCACAGGGTCTTTGAGGTCAAATCTATTTTCATACTAAGATGTAGTTGCTGCTGTTTTTTGACTTTCATTTTCAAAGAGGACAGATAACTTCACAGAGGAATGTCCCGACTTGAGCATGAATTGGATTTATGTGAGGCACAGTTGCCCAACGTTGTCAGCCTCACTTTGTCTTTCAGAGTTGTTGAAGTCCAGTGACAAGATAAAAGTCAGGATTACTGGCGATGGGCTGAGGATGCAGTGAATTACCTTGGAGTCTTTGATGTCTGACCAGGCTCTAAGTGCTCTACAGCACCTGATTCAGTCTCACCTTCATGGCAATTGGAACAAACCGTTCTCATTTGCCCTTTCCCCTTGGAGAAAAATCTTCACATGCTTGGGGTAGAAATCCCCCTAACTCATCAATGGGTTTGAAGCCTCTTAGTTATGCTCAACCTGTTTAGCCTGTCTGTCAGTATGGTTTTATGAGGGTGTGGTCATTATGCCTTCTATTAGCTTCTTGGAGCACAGGTGGTTGGACACCAAAGGTAGATGAGCAGTCCTGAGACGGCTGGCAAGTCCTCACACCAGATGTGCTTGTCCTCCCTTAACACCCCATACAGCTCACTAAGATTATTTGCTTATTAAAATACTCTGCCCTTAAGAGGTAATCAGAATGCATGCCATCTCAGGGTAGGGGAGAGGGGAGAAATGGGGAGAAAAATTGGAACTCAAAATCTTGTGGAAATGAATGTTGATAACTAAAAAGTAAATACTTTTTAAAAAATAAATAAATAAAGATACTCCTCCCTTTTCCAACCACCTATCTGCATAAGGCTAGATTTTCTTTAACCAAAAAAAAAAATCCTATCACAATATATGAAACAGGGAAACAGAACTGGAAATTCAACACTCATCTATTAAGCTAGACAATAAAGAGATTTGCAAAAATATGTAAAGTAATGCTGTTGTCACTAATTTTGTTGCTGTTGCTGTTTCAGAGAATATAGCCCTTCAACACAGGTTTTCCTAAATGAATCTGTCTCTCTGTCCGTTAAATCATATTGTTTCCGTTACATAGGGAAGCATAAATCATTGTAATACACACACGCGCCCCCCCCCCCCACACACACACACACTCTTCCCTAAGTAAATGACCGCTTTTAAAAGTATTCGGTAATCAAAGTTAGCTTCCAGCTTAACACTAACACCATTCTGCTTCATGCTAGTAGACTCTTCAAAAGATTAAGAAAGATCCTTGGGAAAACTGATGAAACCCTTGCACTACAATGACCCTCTTTATGACTGTGCTAACCAAGTCTAAGGTAAATTAAAGGATGTCTTAATTGTGCTATCCTACAATGTTCAAAAACACATTTCTAAAAAAACAAACAAAAAAACTGATTCATTTTTGTTCCTTCTAAGAATTAGAGCCTAGTTACCATTATAACTCATTATTTGTTAAGTATCATAAAAATAAACTTTTCATGATTTTTAGTTTCATTTTTCTAGATTCAATACCAATCAAATCTTTTATTCACTATTTATTTACTATGAAATGTTGGTTCCTGTTTTAAGTGGATTCACTGTAAGTGGCCTTTTCCCTGTACCAATTATCCTTAGATAATGAGGGCCTTTTATAGTTAGGTCTGGGGTACTTGGGTTGACAGGTCACAAGTCTGTATTATAATAAACTATGTTAATGTGTGCTAATAATTCCTCTACACAGAGGGAGTTACTCATTTTTTTCATATTCTACATGCTTCTATTTCTTTTTTCCTCCTTGCTTTCTAATATAATGTTCCTTCCCAACTTCTCAATGATCATTATTTCTAGAAACTAGTGAGTTTCCAACCAATGTTGGTGTTTGATACATTAAAAATAACCCTACTCTCCCACAAGATATTGAAGTTTTCTCTGGTTTTCCTTAAAATGTTGGCGATAGCATAGAATTTGGATTACTATAAAATCCCTTTAGATATTCTGATTTTATTCACTATCTGGAAAGGCCCTTCACTTTGAGATTTACTCCTTTTATACTGAACATTCAAATGCCTCAAATTCTATCCTTCCTTTAAAATCTAATATTGAATCTTGGCAAAACAAGGTGAGGAAGTTTAGGGAATGCCTAATATGGAGGAGGGAGAAGAGAGAGCTAAAACACTAATATATCACTATAACAATTTGTTTCCCTATAGAACAGAACGCAATTAAAAATCATTTTGTTTCAAGTTAATATCTGTTTTCATGTATCCTTGCATATAGTTGTTCTCATGCTCCACCATCTCAGGACCCCTCTATACTTACAAAAATTATTGAGGACCCTAAAGCTATTTTATGTGGGTCGTCAGTCAATATTTATCATGTTAGAAATTAAAATGTTTTATTATTATTATGAAAAAAATTTGGCTTCATGCACCCTGAAGGCATCTCCAGATCATGCTTTCAGAATTATTGATCTACTAAGTTCTAAAAAGAAAATGCTTATTTTTCCATTTTTTCATTTCTATCTCCAACTTCTGGTACAATATTTTTCACATAGTAGGTGCTTAACAAATATTTGTTGAATCAAACTGAATTTAGCAGTATTTAGTTACAAAAGTGTAAAAAGCCTGGAAAGTTAGAATATTGTAGTTGACAGGTATATTAATGGACATTCAGTTCAACTCCATGCCCTACAGAGAACTATCCACCCAAAACTTCCTGATAAATGTGTATTCAATCTCTTCTTGAGTATTTCCACAGATGTAGAATTCACTGTCTAACAAGATGGGCCATTTCATGTGTGAATACCTTTAATAGTGTAAAATTGAAAATTGATTTTAATTCTATTTTGCTATTACAAGTTAAAGTTAATATTCCTTTTTGCAGTTCCTTCCCCAAGTAAACTTCACCCATCCTCATCCTGGAGTGACTTGCCTAAAGGTCAAGCTTTTGTCTTGTAATTATCTCCACCTTTGTAACCCCACCCATCAGTCACTTTTCAGAAAAACTTGATTAACCTAAAAGGTCAAATCTCATCAATTTAAACTATGACACCAACTCTCCTTGCCTGAGAACCTCTATCATGTGTTTTAACTGTGGTTGCAGAAGAGGAGATCCAAGTGATGTGATCTGAATTCTGGCTCTCTCACCTACAGCTAATCAGTAGAAGACATACCTGTGTTTCTCTAGATTTTGCTCTGCCATCTTGTTAGTTGTTGTAAAAGATTCTGTAAACTCAAGTAGCCATTGTCCACATTTATTGGTAATTATCAGCTTTACTAATAAATGGATCATGCTTGGAACTTTGTCTCTCAGGTTTACCTTTATTTCTACCATACCAGTAGTTTGACAATTATTCCATATCCTGAATGGAAATCTATTTGCCCTGAGTTTCCACTCATTAACCCTAGTTTTGCTCTCTGGCATAACAGAGAGGTCCAATTGCTCTTCCAAATGAAACCTTTGTAAATATTTGAAAACAGTTACTATCCCCATTCTTCTCCAACCTAAAAGATCTCAGTTCTTTTAACCTTTATTTTCCAGATCCTTCAGAATCCTGGGAAATCTCTTCTGAATGCTTTTATTTGTCAATATCCCCCTGAAAATGTGGGAGCCAAAAATAAACATAATGCTCAATATTTTGTCTGACTAGTCTAAATATGATACTGTTTCCTCCTTTCCTAGAAATACCATTTGTCTATTAATGCAGCATAAGACTGCATTCATATTTTTGGCAACCATGCCATAATATTGGTTCATTTTGAGGATTTTATGAACTAAATCCTCTAGATCTTTTTCACATGAAATTCTACTAAGCAAAAGTTCTTCATCTCAATATTTGTATGCTTCATTATATATAAAGATATATGAAAGTAAAATTTCACCCTGTTAGTTTTACTTCATTATTCAAACCTGTCTTGATCATTTTGAATTCTGATCCTATCATCCAGTACGTTAGCTATCTCTCTAACTCTTGTGTCATCTAGAAGTGAAGTCAAAGAATCTTACAGTGAAAGGACAAGGAAATCAAATAGTCTGATGCCCTCATCTTCAACAGATGAGGAAACACGTCCTGAGAAGTCAAGCAATTTGACAAAAATCACATAATTAGATATTAGCAAGAGAAGAATTAGAACTCAGGCCTCTAACTTACAGTCCTATATGCTGTATTGTTTAATAAGTATGCCTTCAATGTCATTATATCATTAATGAATATATTTAAAAGGACATAGCCAAGTATAGAGCTCTGAGGCCCACCACAGGAAACCTTTTTGCAGACTGACTTTGATCTATTATTAATCAGTTCTCTTTTCCATAGTCATTCAACCAATTCTGAACCTATCTGTATTATCTTCTACAAGAGGCTGTCAACTTCTTTCCTGTAATATAGTCATAATTTTCAATAAATTCTCCTGCTTCCCAGCTTTCTTCTTGACAGTTTATTTGTTGCATGACAAGAAACCATACCCAGAAAACTTTACTACAAAACCAATAGAAATTCCCATGTTGGATGTCTGTCCTCACTGGTGGCTGAATCAGTCACCTACTACATGTAGGTCCACACTCCACCCATACTTCATTGTACTCCCTGACTTTCTTGTCCTCAGATGCCTCACTGCCAGGACCAGAACCTATGCCTGAAAAGGCTTTGCTTCAAAAGGCCTGAAATTTCCAACCTAGAGACTCACTGGACTGATGGGTGGTTGCTTCAGTTCTCTGCTACATCTAGACCTGTTTCATTCCACTCCTAGGCCTTCTTTACCACCTGCCTTGCCACCCACACTTATACCCCCTTTCAATATATCCCCTACCTTTTCCAGTTCTTGAACCATAATCATAAGCTCATAGGATCATAATCAAATTAAAAGCCATCATACTCCTCCATTTCTCCACTTACCATCTATCACTTTCAAAAAATGTCCCTCCCTGTCCACTACTCCTGTCTATTTGTTGTCTCTCCTAATTAGAATGCCAACTCTAGTGCTTAGAAGAGTACTTGGCACATAATACCTGCTAAAAATATAAGCTTAAAAAATGTCAACATTTCTGAAACTGAAGTCATTATCCCCATACCATCTTTCCTATGACCCAGACTCATAATTTAACCTCATGTTTAATTCATCCTTATCACCCCACCAAAACCAATCAGTTGCCAAGTTCCATTGTCTCTAATATCACAATGTCACATTCATCCCTTGGTGACCTTAACCATGTTAAGTCACTGTAGTTCTCTCAAAATCCTAAATTTTTATATCTATAAACATGCTGTTTCCTTCTAGTTAAATGTTAAGTCAAAGAGGGCAAGAGTACCTAAATTCTGTACCTTTATCTAGCATAGGTAGATAGATAGATAGATAGACAGATAGATAGATAGATAGATAGACAGATAAGTAAATATATATCTATATTTATATAGATATATATCTATGTTTATATAGAGAGATAAATACATATATAATATATATATGTTATAATTATAATATAATATATCTATATTTATCCAGCATATATAAATATATAACATATATATCACATAACATATATCCTGGCACATATTAGGCATTTAGGAAGTGCATGTTGATTGATTGACTCAATTATAAATTACATGCATTAAATTCTGCTTGGTTAACAAACTTATTTCCCCATCAAATAGCAATATCCTTTAGCCTCTGTGTCATCTCTATCTTTGATACCCCCAGCACCTAGCATAATGCATTTAGTAGGTATTTAACATTTGTTGAATTAAATTGAATTTATTGACTCAATGCCTATAGTACGTAGAGCACCGAATGAAGCACTAGGGGATATATCAAGTTTAGATATGAAATTAGTTCTTACTATGACAGAGCATACAGTTCAACAGGGAAGAAAGGCATATATAGAGATAACTATAAAAAATAAAAAAGAAGTACATGAGGGAGTTGCTGAACAAAACACTAGGTTAGGTTCAAAAAAAAGAACTGTTTATCAACAAGGAAGTCAGGGAATGCTTCATAGAGGATGTTGGCATCTCCTTTGTTAGCACTTTAAGCTACCAGAGTAATATATCTATCCAAAAAAAAAAAAAGGAATGAAACACAGTTGATAGATAAAGCATATGTTAAGCATTCACTATGTGCCACACACTCTGCTAAGCACCAGAGCTAGAAATAAAAATCAAAAAAGATATCCTTTACCCTTGAGGAGCTTATATTCTGATAGAAGAAGAAAACACATAAAAGGGAATTTAAAAGAGGATGAAGAACGACCTGGTCTCTTCATGTAATAGTGGTACTAGATAGACTAAAGTGTAACAGAATGGTACCGTATTTTATTTATACATGGAGGGAAATCTTATCTCCCAAAGAATCATTCATTGCTTGCTTGGGAGAGAAATCTACGAGAATTACATGGTGTAATCCATAACTTTCTTGCCCATGCAGCCCAAAATTCCTAAGACAAGACTTCTATACCCTCAGGAAATTACAGTCATTCCCCCAAATGACAGAGGTGCTGCAGAAGTAAAGTGAATAAGCAGATATTTTCTTGCCCATGTGTTCCCAGGTGAGTTTTTGAGAAATGGTTCTGGGCTCTATAATCTGGTAAAAGGAAGATATATATTGATTTCCATCTAATATAATCTCAGGATCTACTCTTCCTAGTCAGAAAAGAGAGATACAGCACCAAGTCATTGGAATTGACTCACAGGTAATCTCACATTTGAGGTTCTCAGAATCTGAGCTTTTAGTCAGAGAAGGAAAATTTCATTTACAACATGATTCCAAAATCTAGACTAAAGGAGGGAAATTTCTTGGGCAGTGCCAGCCTTGGGATTTGCCTTGAGGCCACATGATGTTCAGATTCAGTGAAACAGCCACATTTGAGGACCCACATGTGTCCTTGAGGTTTCAGGCTCCTCACACCTGGCCTAGAGAGCATCTCCAAGTTCAAGAGTTCACAGACAGCTTTCTTGAGAGAAGAGGAATACCTTTGGCTAGCAGTACAGCATGGACAAGAAATCAGGATATTGTCATCCTATAACACTAAGATATTCAGACAGTGAAGATCTCTTAGGAAGGGAATCACCTTTGTAGAAACTCCAAAGTATGTTTGTCTTTCAGCGGAAGGCCAAATCACAACAGAATAAGACTGTGCACAACTGTGTTGAACCATCTGGGTGAGCTTTGGATTCAACCACATACTGGAGAAATGAGTTTGGTTTCTTCCAAATGGAACTACCCTGAGTATTTTATGTGATTTCCTTATTGGGCTTCTATAAGTCATTTCCCCTTTTTTATTCTGTATCTGTGGGCTTCTCTGAGAACTTGACATCCTCTATATTTTCTATCCTGGGCCTAAGATGCATTTGCTACCTTGAGGGTTTATCCAAGAGCTGAATTTCACTTATTATAAATATGACCACATTTGGAGATTTTCTTAGAGAAAATTCTGGTTAAGAGCAGTAAGTCAAAAAAGAAAAATGATCCTATGGGATCTGCCCCCAACATCAAACCTGAACTGTGAGAATACAGGGTCATTGTAAGGTGCTAGAAGATAGGTTATACCTTATGGCCTCATTTGAAAGCATGTTCTCTAACAAACCATACTTTGTATGGCTAGAAAGTCAGATTCTAAAATCCTTGATCTTATGACTATTCATAAGGCAAGTTTTCAGGCTTGTGCTTTCCAGGAAAAAAAAAACACCTCATTTCTTTGGTTTCAATTTTCACATTATTATACTGCCCAGGAAATAAAATTCCCTTCCTGCCCCCAAATAAGAGCATAGACTGGAGAATATTTTATCCACAAGGCAGCAAGTTTATGCAGTGGATAAAGCATTGGTCCTAGCAGGAAGACCTGAGTTCAAATCTGACTTCACACACTTACAAGCTATGTGACCCTGGGCAAGTGCCTTACCCTTAGCTTGTTTCAGTTTCCTCAACTTAAAATGGGGATAAAGTAAAATAGAAAGAAAACTGGGGGAAGTAGTATAGGTTTATAGCCATAAGTTCAAGGGCTTTAGATCTCAAACAAATCTTACAGATTATGTAGCCCAATCCCCTGATATTACAAATTAACAAATTAAAATCTAGAAAGGTGAAGTGATTGCCCATTATCACAAGGAGCAAAGCCAGGATTTTAATTCAGGTCCTCTGACATAAAATTTGATAAGCTGGCAATACCATGTTACTAATGGTGACTGCATTACATAGAGGGTAAAGATATTGAGCAAGTATGAATAGACAGTGAGGATTAGTCATGTAATAAGAATAAAAGACAACAGAAATTCAACGTAGGTAACCTTAAGATAATTAAAGCGGTCTTCAGTACAACTAGTTGATACCCCTATGGATAAGTTACAGGAAAATACTGAAAAAAAAATCATACAGAGAAAAAAATCAGAGAGGAATTTCCATATCCATTGAAGGAAAACCACAGTAATAAAATCATGAGAGCTTCAAGGCATCAACATAAAGCAACCTCTTACGAGCTCTTGATGAAACTCAGAAATTCCATTATTAATCTGTACTTGACCTGCCATCATTTTCTTAACTACACCTATTACAAAGTTGTTCAATTCTCCTCAAGGTCTGAATCCCACCCAAGACACTGATTCTTTGCAGATGATCATAAATCTTTAATGACTGAAATTAAGGCTGGCCAACAAGAATATCCCTTAACTTCCTTTCCACCTTGAAATGTTACTTAGCCATCTCTTCTAGTAACAGTATCAGAATAAAACTTATGCCTTTAATTAGTGTTAAACTTTCCATTCATCTTGTCCATTCCCGGTGAACTCCTTTGAGCTTCTCCAAAACTTTTAAAACATAAATTATAGTTTCCCTATAAATTGTATTCTTATTCTCTCTCTCTCTCTCTCTCTCTCTCTCTCTCTCTCTCTCTCTCTCTCTCTCTCTCTCTCTCTCTCTCTCTCTCTCTCTCTCCCTCCCTCCCTCCCTCCCTCCCTCCTCCTCTCCTGTCTCATCTCTTCTCTCTTTCTTCCTCCCTCCCTCTCCCTCTCTCTATCTTCCTCTCTCTCTTCTCTCCACCCTCACTGCACTCTATGGATTCTCTTTTTCCCACTCTAAAAATTCCTCTGGTCCCACTTTTTTTGTTCTATACCCACTTAAGTGTTGACCTTCTTGAATTATGCCTTTAGGTCTTTTCACCTATCCCTCTACTTTTTCCCTCTCCATCCAGTTTCACAACTTCCATTTTCACTTTTATGAAGACGATTGTCATTTCGGTATCTCTAGCACAGACCTCTCTTCTGATTCCTGGTCCTAGCATTATGCAAATGCTTTGCTCAGATCTCAGCATAGTAGGTATTTGGCACCTCCCTGATGGACCAGCCTAGAAGCCTTGTCAAAAAGGAAATCTTTCTATCTTGACACTATCTTTCACATCCATCTCTTTCTATTCATTTCTGCTGACATCACTCAATCGTCTTTCTCAGTACATCTTGCCTAGACTATTACAATAGCTTCTAAATGTCCCCCTCCATTCTCTCTCCTGTCCAATCAGTCCCACACAGTGCTGCCAGATTAATATTTCTGAAGTATATAGCTCTGATCATGTCATCTCTTATTCAGAAACTTTCAAGATTCCTTCCTCTTATATTCAGACCTGCTACTGTCTGGTCTCAAACTATATTTTCAGCCTTATCTCTCATTTTCTATGATGATTCCAAATTAGACACTTGCTTTTCTCTGATTGAGTCCTGGGTTTTCTAACTCTGTACCTTTGCTTTAGACTCCTCCATGAATGATCTTTCAACTCTAGTTCTATATATTCAATTCCTGTCTATACTTCTTGGCCCTGTAAGAATGTCCTCATTTTTTTTTTATGAAGGCTTTCCTCATGACCCCTGACCCTGCCTCTTACTGTACTTTTATTTAATCCTTGTATGAGCAGAAGCATGCTATAGTATAAATAGTGTTTGATTTGGAGTCAGGATCTCTGGATTCAAATACAATTAGGTCACTTATTAGTTATGTCATCTTAAGCAAACCACTGAACCTCTCTTTCCTCATTTAAAAAACAGGGATAAAGAATGATAGTAGTTATCACATAGTGTTATTATGAGAAAACTCATGGGTAAAATCTTGAAGTGTGGTATTTAAATTAAGAGCTTCAATTACTATATTCATTTGTTTTTACATGTCTTATCTCCTTTGCTGGAATGGAAACTCTGTGAGGACAGGAACTATGTGTAATTCTTATTTTTATCTTCTGCAGTTTTTTGGGTTTTTTGCTAGGGCATAGTACCTTGTACAGAGTAGTGATGTGTTGAAAAAAGGAACCATTGCAATTAGCCAAATAAGCTTCAACATTATGGTGAACTGATTCTCAGTCAACAAAACAGGAATAACTTTCTAGGAGAAAGAAGCAACACTTAATGAAGACTGGCTAACGTGGATTTATCAGAAAACTTTCTAGCTCAAGACAAATGTAAATTATATCCACTCTCACTCTCTCTTCCAGAGTTATCAAAGTCCAGCGGCAAGGCCAAAGTCAAGACTACTGGTGATCGCCCAGGGTTCAGCGGTTGATCTTGGCTTCTTTGATGTCTGACAAAGCTCTAAGTGCTCCACAGAATGTGCTTCAGCTGCCTTGATGGCCACAGGAACAAATTGCTCTCATCTGCCCATTCTCCCCAAGGGAGTCTTCACATATTTGGGATAGACAACTCCCTAAGTTACAAAGAGGTGTGAGACCTGTTGGTTACCCTCACTTGATATAGCCTATCTACTAAAATCGTTATACTGGGGTGTGGCTGTTGTGCATGCTCAGTTTCTTGGAGATGGGTGAGTGAGAGTTGGGTGTCAGGTGGACACCAAAGGTGAATGAGCAACTCTGAAAAGGGGTCAGCAAACCCTCACCCCAGAGGTGCTAGTTCTCTTTGAATAATCCATATACCCCTGCTGTAAGGCAACCAGGTGTCAATTAATAATTTTTAAAGTGGGGATCATATAAAGCACAATTAGTATTTTGTTACTATTGACACTGCTTTAGATCTGTAATCAGGTAATCTTACTAGTCCTCAGTTTCCTCATCTGTAAAAGGCATTTGGACTACATAACATCTGAGATCCCTAGATCTCTTTTCCTAAGATATTGAGTTGTACATCACACTTGTTAAGTGACAGTTCACTGGGTCAGTAAACCAAGAACACCAGAAAAGTTTTTCCTTCTACATCTCTTATGTGGTAAAATTTCAAGTATATATACTTTTTGTAAAAATCATAGAATCAAAAAATGTTTCAAGGTAGAAGAATCCTTAGAGATTATTGTAGCAGTTCGCAGACATATAGTGCTTTAAAGTTTAGCAGTTATACTACCTGTGTGATGTTAAGTCTGGGCTTCCTCCTTGGTAAAATTAAGCCTTGGATTAGGCTTGGGACTTTAGTACTTAGTACTTTTTAGGCTGGAAATCATGAATCTATGACCCTATATTTTGCTTCTGTGATTTTCTACCCATCTATGTTAAAAAAAAAAAAAAGAACCATATAGAGGAACTCTTTATTTGACAATGGCTGCCTGGGAAAAGGGGAAAGTAGTTTGGTATTAATTATAAAAATAAAATCTCTGAGCATTTACTTCATATCCATAAAATTAGGAAAGATAAAAAAAGATGAAGATAGTTGGTGTATAATGGCTTGTGGAAAGATAGATACACTGTTGGTGAAGCTACAAATTGATCTATTCTGGAAAACAGGTTAGACTATGTAAAGTGACTAAAAACATTCATACTTTTTTTTACTCATATACCCTAAAAATTCCAAAGATAAAAAGAAAAACAGCTATAGATATTTCATCTTCTCCATTTATTACCCCATGGATCCACATAAAATCCTTATGATTCTGACATGTAAGTTGCCTCGGTCAAAGCTCTGATCACCACTCTCTGCTCCTCCATACCTATCTTGTTAGCCCCTTACTAATCAACATCCCTTATCCCTCTTTTCTTCTTTTCACTGATGCCATCTAAGACTCCTTTTATGTTATTAACTCCTTGAGGGAAAAGAATATTTCACTTTGTTTTTGTATTCTTAGATTCTAGCACAGAGTTGGTACTTTCTAATAATGCTGGTTGAATTGAATTGGAAGTTTAGACGGAACTTTCAATACCTGAAATATGGAAGAAGGGGTTCAATTAACCATAACATTGCCAAAAGTCTCATATTTCGTTATGTAATTATTTATGAGTTTTTCATACTGATATAGTCACATATGCTTATTTAGAGTTATCCAATTCATTCTCCACCCAACAAACTAGTAAGCACTAATTCACAACAAAGGAACTAGATATTGTCCACTACTTCTCTACTCATTAAGAAAAAATGTGTTTGTTACCAGCCGGGTTATCACAGTTACATAGGACACGCTGCAATTATTTCTGACTTTTCTATTCATTCTCCACATTAGAAATATGAACTTTATTTTCCTAATTTCCAACACCAGACTTGCTGCCCCAGTATAGTATTGGTCTATGGAATTAAAAATGTTTAAACATTATTGTACTACCATTTTTCTCTATACTTTTTCTCTGTCTTTACCTTCTAAACTTTTCCTTCTGCTATTTTAATTATCTTAAGCTTCTATCTCCATTCTCCTCTGTGTCCTATTTCTACAAAACACTGAATATTTCCAATTTCTAACATTTTTTGACTTCTCTTAATTTTGCCATTTATCATTTTCATAACATTTTGTGTAAATAGAGGTAAGTACATAATCCCATAGTGCATCCTAAATCTCATAGACAGTGTAATGCTCCCACAAAGATCTCAGAGTTGGAGTTGACCCACGATTATTCAAAGCTATTACTATTCATCCTTAGTGTGTGGGTTCAACCTAGACAAATGAGATATGTCTGAATACTGTTCAAATATGAAATAAGTTCTCAGTTACTGAAAAGCAATATCTCTAAGTATGATTGCTTATATCATCCTTATATGAGGATGCTTACATATAGACAAAATTTTGAAGTTTTAGTCTTGGCTGATATTTTTCTTAGATAAGCATTAGACTTTCAGATTATACTAAAAATCAAAGGGATTAGTAATTACTCACTTTCTAGTGATGATATCACTTCAAAAGTTTACTAAGTATCTCTGTGACACCAACTGTCAAAAACTGAGTTTATAAGCAGGCATGTGTACTGCGTTAAAACATGAAAAAATAATATTTCTTGAAAACGCCAAAGGACTATCTATTTTTGAAGATCATACCAGTTCCCATTGCGTAGGCCAACAAGGGTCATTAAACACCAATGGTTCTCTGAGTCCTTCTTCAGAGTCAATGACATTGTAGACTTCACTTGGGATCTCATTTTCTTCTTGCACAAGGTCTGCAGGGCAAAGAAGGCAAATGAACTATGAAAAACATAATCACTGCTTTTTACAGTTGCTTTTTTTGTCATAAAAATTCCATTTATTTAAATTCCATTAAAAAGCACATTTGGCTGCCGAGAGCATAAATATACACTTGTATGATACTTAGCATTTTTCATTTTTTAAAAATCCTGACATTTGTTTAGATAAAACTGTTAAAAATATTTTCTGTCCTACCTGTTTTAGCAGCTAACCATTTTCTACATGTTTGATGCACACAAAGATTCTTGAAAACAAGTGATTTGAAATGCAATGCAAATCCAAGTGCACACTTGGCATCAGAAGCGATTAACTTACAGTGATTGTTATCTTCAAGGTGTCATTTGTTTGCTACTTATAAAAATTCCTAAAATACATCTCTTACAAAAGGTGATTTAAACAGTCATTTGGGCTGCATTGAAGTGCATTTTAAACAAATCTTAGGAAACCGATAATATTAATGTAGTTAATAAATCATTAAATAGAAAGGTCCTGGTACTCTAGTAAGTTACAAAACATGCTTTGATTTGTAACTCATCCATGTATAAATGTTAGCACTAGTGGGAGATTTTGTAATAATAAATATTAGGAACAAACAAGACCTATTAAAGAAATTCCTTAAATAGAAGTGTGAAACTTCTGATTTCTGGTTAGGATGGAGATGGAATAAACACACCCCAGATGAGAGCCATCACCCATTAAGGGGCATTTTTTAAACTAGAAGTCTCTCTCAATTCTATGGAAAAGTCCTTGAGGCCAAAGATTCTGTACATTTCTATACATCACCATGGCACCTAGCTGAATGTTTTGTACAAAAGCAATTAATAAATATTAGTTGATTGATACCATAACTTACCTTGCAAAAAATTCAGAAAATAAGGGAGTGTGAACTAGTGAAAAGAATATAAGGCTGAGATTTGGAAAGCAAAAATGAAACTGTGAAGGCTGCCACTTAGACTTGTAATTTGTAGAATCAGTTTGATCACACTGAATAAAGTTTAAACTTGTTCATGTAAATAGGCACTGAATTGTAAGTTATTCAGTCAATCATTGATCCTCTCTGGCCCTGAATTCATTGTATTATAGAAATTACAACTCAAAAATAACAACACAGCCAATATTTATACAGCACTTTCCTCCTAGCAACCCTTGGAAACACAAAGTGGTAGGTATTATTATTATCATTTAGTAGACATGGCAAGTAATACTCTGGAGAAGATAATGGCAAACCCGTCTAATTTGCCAAGAAAATCCCCTAAACAGTGGGGTCACAAAGGATCTGACAAGACAAACAACTTAAAAACAGCTAAGGCTCAGAAAGTTTAAAGTCATATAGCTAATTAAACAGAAGAGTAAGAACTTGAAACAAGTCTCCTAAATATAGGGTGAGTGCTTCTGTTGACTGTACCACCTTGCCCTGCCGTACTGTGTAAGCTAAAGTATGAAAGTTTTTAGAATTGACTTTACATAAAGCAAGGTATTTTAATTGAAAATGAATATGCAATCATAAATACCTGAAATTAATAGAGAATATTTAGAATAATGGATGTGCTTAGAATAGTGTATTTCTATAAAGATATAAACACTATCATCCATATTAAAGCCTATTGGTGCACTACTGGAAACCAGAGACTTTTTGAGTTGTTCAAGTATTTAGTCAATTGGCATTCGTTAAGTGCCTACTATGTGTCAAATATATTGAATGCTAGGGATAAAAAGACAAAAATGTCTTTAATCTGAAGGAGCTTACATTTATCAGAGAAAGAAGCAATACATATAGAAACATATGCCAAATGCATATAAAATAATTACATGATAATAATGATTTATTATTAACAGTGAGAGCAGGTCTCCCTTATGAGGGCCTTAACTTGTAGTAGTACAATGTCATTTGTATAAATATGTCCTGGAAGTCCTCCTCAACATCTTAAGTGACTCCCACCCTCACCCCCCACCCAAAGTAATGTCTTTCCATGTCTCAGATTCATAGCTTTTCACATTTGTTTCATAGTATCCTGGGATCATAGATTTAGAGCTTTAAGGAAACTTGGATGTCATATTCAATCTTCTCCTTTTATAAATAAATGCTGAGACATGTTAAATGAGTTGTCTAAGGTCACACAGCTAGCAAGTATCAGAGATGGAGTTTGAAATCTAGTCTTCCTGTCTCCAAATTTAGCATTCTAACCAAACTAGATTTATCAAGCATGGTGGTCATTACACAGGTGATTTATGAAGCAGCAAATATTATTGATGGGAACCTATATAGCATTCCTAGAGAGACATTGATGACTTCATTGTTTACATGTAATTGTTTTCTGGACTTACTTCTTATTTTCCCAACCCTTGAGTTCCTGAAGATCTCTGATGTTCCTCCCACCTACTGTATTCTTTTATTATTTAAATAAACTCCTCCCCTCCCTTTCTGGATTTTAAACTCTCTTCATCTTCAATTAGTCTCTACAATTCTTTCTGCCATCACCCATTTCAAAGTCCCCTCTTTCCTACTCCCCATCTATCAGCGTAATAGCTTTCCCATTGTGTCACACTTGATAGAACACTGGACTTGGGGTAAGGGAGGCCTGTGTTCAAACCTTCCCTCAACCACTTATTAGCTGTATGACCCTGAGCAAGTCACTTAATTTCCCTGGACTTCAGTTTCCTCATCTATAAAATAAGAGCAGTTGAACTTAATGACTTTTTAGATAACTTTGAAATCTTCCATATTTTATTTTATTCATCTAAAAATATTATTTTAAGAATTTGTAGGCATCACCAGAGTTCCAAGAGAGCCAGGACATGAAAATTGTTAAGAACGCCTGATCTTGTCCAACCTTCCCAGTTTACAGTCCCAGAAAGATGAAATAATTCTCAAGTGATAACTCAAGGTCACATGCATGCAGTAAGTGTTAGAAATATATCAGCTTCCAGTACATAATCCACCCCTCCCAAATACTCATGTGGCATGTACAGCATAGGCAGGTATAACATAGCAAGAATAGGGGTAGAAATGACCAGTGATTCCTAAGAATTCAAGAAAAGAGTTGGAAATTCAAGTCATGGTCTCAGATGTCTCAAATGCATGAAGTATAAATAAAAGAAACTCAAACAAAAAGTCAGAGTGAGAAGAAGGTAGGAAAGTAGGGTTTGTTTTTTTTTTGCATATCCATTCATAGTCATATTCCAATCATAAATCTCATCCTTATTAGCTTACTACCTTCATTGATACTTGGGACTTATCTCCTTGCCTAAAGATCTCTAGTTCAACTTACCCATCATAACACCTACACACACACACGTATGCACATATATACATACATACTATATATATGTGTATATATATATATACACATATATATATATACACACACACAATGAACCTTTAACATGAACCACAGTAATGATGCAACTAATAAACATGACAGTAATTTCATCAAAGTACTAAAAGAAATATATAGAGATACAAAAAACCACAATATATCTCAAGAGATGAACTCAACTGGATAAACAATTCATTCAATAAAATGAAGGAAAAAAATAACAATACTAAGAAAATAACAAAATAAAAGAAGAGGTTAAAAAGGGAAGGAGAAATCATAGGAAGAAATTAAGCAAACATAAAAGATACACAAAAAAGGATCAAAAGGAAATATTAATGAAATCATCAATATAGAAAATAAAATTGAAAATCTTGAAAGAAAAATCATAGAAGCAACTATCAAAATACAAGTGATAAGCAATGTCAATTTGAGCTCTTTAGGGTACAGAGATACATCCTGATTCATAAGTATCAGAGAAAATGTGGAATTCCTATATGAAATATAACTATGAAATAACATAATAAGATCAATATTTTGATTAGGGATATTACCATATGCATGTTTCCTATACTGGTGTAAATTACAACATATCCATAATTTTTTTCTTCTATGGAACTCTTGCTAGTGTATTTCAATGTTCCTACAGGATCTATACCATGAACATTTTCCTCTAAGAGTCTTTACCCCTTTTTATGTCATAGGCCCCCTTGGAAGTTTGGTGAAGCCTACAGTCCCCTTTTCAAAGTAATATTTTTAAAGGAATTAAATAAAATAAGTAGGATTACAAATGAAACCAATTATGTGGAGAAAAATAATGTATTTTTCCCTCCAAGTTCATGGACACTTTGACATCTACCTATAAGCCCTTTAAATGCCCCTGTTCCTCAGGTTAAGGCTTTGCTCTAGGTCTTGTTGCATTTTATGGAAAATAGAGGCTGTCGAGTTATTTCACACTTCCATCTCATGACTTGACTATCTCCTTTTAAAACCATACATTTCTTTGATCATTTCTTTTATGTAACTTTTTGCACAAGTGGAATTTTGGTAATACGTGGTAATGTGCTATATCTAGAACACTTGTGTTTTTCTCCATTTTTTACTTAGGTCAATTAAATTTATTTCTTTGATTATGATATGCAATGATTTAAAAACATATGATATGAAATGAAAAGTGGTGTTTAAAAATCACTTCCTGTATCAATGAGTTTTTGGCAATAATTGAGAGTACTCAATAGTTTTATTACTCAATATCTGTAACTGTTTATTATCCAATTATGCCTGTTCATTATGCATCAGTGCACTAAATCCATGAAATATCTATGTCAGTATATGTCATAATCTATACAATAGGCAGATATAATATACTTTTTTCCAGTGTAGATTATTAAAACTTTCTTTATGAGTGGATCTAGGTTTTATTGAGAAATTTTTGCAATTTGATTCAATAAGCATGATGATATCAAACACAGAGTATTTAGACTACAACACAATCTACAGGGAACTGATCTTCCCTCTATGCCGGAACCTTCTAGATTGCTATTAAACGCTGTTGGCAAATATACTTCTTGTTTTGTGTTTAGGATACTGAACATCAGAAAATCCATGAGCAATGCCATCTATATAAATACATCTGTCAGAGGATCTTGTATAATCTTATGAAAAAAGGACTTTTAAGGTTAAATTCATCTCCACTTAGCCAAAGGATGGGGATATGCAATGACAGTTTTTCACGTTTCTAAAGTGACTTAGTTGTATCATCTCATTTGAACCTCACAATAACCCTGTGAGGTTTTTGTTGCTGTTGCTGTTGCTTTTTACATTCTACATATGAAGAAACTAAGAGAGATCATGATTTGCCAGGGTCACTCAGATAATAAGTGTTTGAAGACAGAGTCAAACTTAGGGCTGACTCCAAGTCCAACACTTTTACTCACTATGACAAGAAAGATGTTGTGTCATCAACAAACAATAAAAACATTGTTTCTTCTGTCCAAACTGGACAGAATTCTTAAATTTATCATTTAAAGTGTCATTTCAATTTTCAATATATTAGGAAATATATTTTGGATTTGGTACTAAGGTGCTGAATTTCAAAATGTGATGGCTGCAGTGTCATCAATGATGAAAAATAACTACTCTACAAACTAATTTATTATTCTGCACATAATTTCATTTATAAAATCTTGTGAGGTGATACAGCTTAATCAGTGGTCTAGTTTTTTCCAAGTCCATTTTTTTCTTTACTGCTTTTTAGTGGCTCTTAAGGTTGTCATTGGTCATAATATTCCACTATCTTCTTCTATAATATTCTATAAATGTGTACTCTAACGTGATATTGTCATTGCCTACTGTGTTTCTCCTCTTAGTAAGAATAGCGGGGGGGCGGAGCCAAGATGGCAAAGTAGAAAGACGCACATACACATAGCTCCGAACCCACAAAACACAGAACGGCAGAGGGGACTAACCCAGGGTGAATTCTGCACCCAGAGACCACGGAATATTGGAGCGAGGGAGATTTCTGTTCCGGAGAGACCTGCAAACATCTCGCGGGGGGTCCTTCGTGCTGCGGACTGGGCGCCGGGGCGAGAAGCAGAGAGCAGCCCTACCGCGGCAGCGACAACGTGGGAAGAAGATCCGAGAGGGCTGCGAGACGGGATCTCCAGCAGCCACGCGGGTCCCCCCACCCACAGAGGGACCTGCAAACCTCTCGCAAAAGGTCCGTCGCGCTGCAGACTCGGCGCCCAGCCCGGACCCGCGGCGCCCGCGGCTCTGAGAGGCACAGTTCTAAGAGGGCTCCAGAGGCGGGATCTTCAGGAGCGTCACGGGCCCCCCCACCAACAGGTGACTGACGGGGGTAGGTGAGAGAGTCTCTTTGGCGGGTTGAGAGGGGAGTGAGGTGCCCCCATGGCTCGGGCCCCCCCGGGAGGTGGGGACTGAGAGGCGGCTGTGGATGGCGGATCCCCAAGCGGGTGGGAGCCTGGATCCGTTGTGGAAGGTCTGTGCATAAACCGCCTGAGGGAATTGAGCCAGAGAGGCGGCCCTGCCCCTGACCACCTGAACTTAATTTAACACTGAATAACAGCCCTGCCCCCGCCAAAAATCCTAAGGCGGGAAGCAGCATTTGAATCTCAGTCCCCAAACGCTGGCTGGGAGGACCAGGAGGAGAGGTGGGTGTGAGGAGAACATTCAGAGTTCAGGCCACTAGGTGGAGAATATGCCAAGAAAAGGGAAAAGAAATAAAACTATTGAAGGGTACTTTATCGGAGAGAAAAAAACACTTCCTCCCCTCCTTTCTGATGGGGAGGAACAATGCTTGCCATCAGGCAAAGACACAGAAATCGAGGATTATGTGTCCCAGCCCACCCAATGGGCTCGGGCCATGGAAGAGCTCAAGAGGAATTTTGAAAATCAAGTTAGAGAGGTGGAGGAAAGACTGGGAAGGGAAATGAGAGGGATGAGGGAGAAGCATGAAAAGCAGATCAGCTCCCTGCTAAAGGAGAACCAAAAAAATCTTGAAGAAATTGGCACCTTGAGAACTAGCCTAACTCAGCTGGCAAGGGAGGTGCAAGGGGCCAATGAGGAGAAGAATGCTTTCAAAAGCAGAATTAACCAAATGGAAAAGGAGATTCAAAAGCTCACTGAAGAAAATAGATCTTTCAAAACTGGAATGGTACGGATGGACGCTAAGGACTTTATGAGAAAGACAGATATCTCAGAACATACAGCGCAGATTCGAAAATTGGAAGATAATGTGAAATATCTTATTGGAAAAACAACTGACCTGGAAAATAGAATCAGGAGAAACAATGTAAAAATTCTGGGACTACCTGAAAACCATGATCAAAAGAAGAGCCTAGACATCATCTTCCATGAAATTATCAAGGAAAACTGCCCTGAGATTCTAGAACCAGAAGGCAAAATAAATATTCAAGGAATCCGCAGAACACCGCATGAAAGAGATCCAAAAAGAGAAACTCCTAGGAGCATTGTGGCCAAATTCCAGAATTCCCAGGTGAAAGAGAAAATATTGCAAGCAGCTAGAAAGAAACAATTCAAGTATTGTGGAAATACAATCAGGATAGTACAAGATCTGGCACCTTCTACATTGAGGGACAGAAGGGAATGGAATAGGATATTCCAGAAGTCAAAGGAAATAGGACTGAAGCCAAGAATCACCTACCCAGCAAAACTGAGTATAATACTTCAGGAAAAAAAATGTTCTTTCAATGAAATAGAAGACTTTCAAATTTTCCTGATGAAAAGACCAGAACTGGAAAGAAAATTTGACTTTCTAACACAAGAATGAAGAGAACCATGAAAAGGCGAACAGCAAAGAGAAATCATAAGGGACTTACTAAAGCTGAACTGTTTACATTCCTACATGGAAAGACAATATTTATAACTCTTGAAACATTTCAGTATCTGGGCACTGGGTGGGAGTACACACACACACACACACATGCACACACGCACACATACATAGAGACAGAGTGCACAGAGTGAATTGAAGAGGATGGGATCACATACTAAAAAAAAAAAATGAAATCAAGCAGTGAGAGAGAAATATTGGGAGGAGAAAGGGAGAAGTTATATGGGGCAAATTATCTCTCATAAAAGAGGCAAGCAAAAGACTTATTAATGGTGGGATAAAGAGGGGAGGCAAGAGAAAAACATGAGGTCTACTCTCATCACAATCCACTAAAGGAAAGAATATAATGCACACTCATTTTGATAGGAAAACCTATCTCATAATACAGGAGAGTGGGGGACAGGGGCACAAGCAGGATGGGGGGGAGGATAGAGGGGAGGGCAGGGGGAGGAGAATGCAATACGAGGTCGACACTCATGGGGAGGGAAAGGACCATAAGAAAATAGAAGTAATGGGGGACAGGACAGGATGGAGGGAAATATAGTTAGTCCTATACAACACAACTAGTATGGAAATCATTTGCAAAACTAAACAGATATGGCCTATATTGAACTGCCTGTCTTCCAAGGGGAAGGGGTAGAGAGGGAGGGAGCCAAAGAAGTTGGAACTCAAAGTGTTAGGACCAAATGTAATGTTATTACCACCGGGTAACAAGAAATACAGGTTAAGGGGTCAAGAAAGCTATCCGGCCCTACAGGACAAAAGAGAAGACGGAGACAAGGGAAGGGAGGGAGGATAGAGGAGAGAGAAGATAGGTCACAGGGGCAATTAGAAAGCTGGGATCTGGGGGGGGGAGGGGAAAAAAGGGGAGAAAATTTGTAACCCAAAAATGTATGAAAATAAATGTTAAAAGTTTAATAAAAAAAAGAATAGCAAGGATTTCCTGGCTAAAGTGGTTCTGGCCAGTTTTTGTCTATTGGCTTCCTTATGGTGATTGCTAATTTTTGTTACTTAAATTTCTCTAAAAATTCATAGTAATCCATGTTAATGTCCTTATATTTATCCATGTTCTACTTTTCAAATTCATTGTTTGGATTGGAACTGTTGTTTTGTTTATCCTTTGTTTTCAAAGAGGACCATGACATCAAGGAAATAATGACATGACTTGCAGTAGTAACCTTTGATTTGAGTGAGTGAGGACTGTGCAAGGTCACCAACCTCACTTTCTCCTCCAGAGTTATCTGGGTTGGAACTACAATCATTTCATACATCCCTTGCTCATCTTTCTCCTGTCTCAAGACTGATTTTGATTGTGAACCCTGCTTTAACTATTTAATAGTTGGATTTCAAACCTGTAAGTGACTCAGAAATGATTCCCCTATAAGAAATCAGCCATTTCCTGACTATGAAATTAAGATTAAGATATAATTGAGATTTTTATTATTAAGATATAGTCAATTGTGATTTTTATGATGTTAATAGTTTTGTGGTGCCATGGACTTTCCAAGTCTCTTATTAAAGAAAATAATCAAGAAAAAACAGTATGATTCTTCTGAGAAATACAAAAGTCTTTGACCTCTTATTGGTCTTGATCATGAGCCAAATTTTTCTAACTTTTTTTTTTGCTATTCTCACCAGCTCATTCTTTTGTATTAAAGTCATCAAATATCAAGGCATAAGCAGTCTTGGTTTGAAATATCTGTCAAATTATTCACAAACTTTCCCTATTCTTTTATCTTTCACAACTCATGTAGACACATAAGCTACAATTATCTTGACAGTGGTCTTTCTAAAATTTATGTTCTTTATAAGCACTGCAAAGGATATGAGCATACAAAGCTAAATAAGCTACTTTTACCTAACAGAAGGCATTGAGCTTTGTTATCAATCATAGGGACCAAGAAGAAAAGATCTAGGTACACTACACTGGGGTAGAGTTAGAGTTTTGAGTTTTGTTTGCTGTAATGGTAATTTAAATATGAAGATCTTTCCTATTCATTAATAGGCCCTTGTAACCTGCTTAAATCACATGGAAGCCTAAGTCAAATGTGGTGGGAGGAACTTGCTAAATGGATGGAACAGGAAGGGTAGAGCAGAGCTGAAAGGAAGTTGATGAGAGCAGTTGGGGCACAGGAGATAGGATGCAGGCAGGTACAGCTAAGCTTGTGAGTGTTTGTTTGTGGGAAGGCATGTGGGGGTGGGGGGAGGTGGAGAGTTCAGGTTTGGGAATGGCTTTGTCCCCTGCCATGCTAACTTATATTGACTTCTTGGTTACTATGATGGATTTAGCTTTCTGGTGTTGGGTCTGGTATCTAAAGAAATGTTTTTCTTCTGCCTTCTATATGAACAGTTTGTTATACTTTGTGATTCAGAACTACTCCAGCATATTTATAGTTGCCCTCAGGGCTGTGACTATTGCCTGGGTGATACATTTGCTCAGTGTGGCAGCAATTACTAAAAAAGTCCAGCCTTCTCATATGATAAAGAAGTTCTAGCTAGAATTCTCTAGCAGAGTAAAGCTGCAATGGTTTGGCTGGCCCTGAAGAGATGAACCCAGAATATGGGAGCAATGCTTAGAGAGGTCAATGTAATAAAACACTAGCAGATCTACATGTTCAGAGACTACTGGTAAGCAAACACTATATGACCAGTCCAGAAGAATAATATATTCAGCAGAAATGTCACATCTGATAGGAAAAATGTCCAGTGAACTCAGTGAAACATTAAGTAGGTCCATTGAGAGCAGCACAATGGCATCATTAAAAGATATCTAGAGTTCCATAGCATCAAAGGTATGAATTAGTCTTCCATGGGCATTCCCATGTATGATCCTTATCTATCTATCTATCTGTCTGTCTGTTTGTGTAGCATCTACTATAGATAGATAAAGAGATAGATAGAAATAGAGAGAGAGATAGAAAGATAGAGATAAATAATAGGGTAGCCAGAAAAAATGCACACATGCACAAAAATATTCCAAATAGGCTTAGAAAATACACCAGACTGATATTTTTTTGGGGGGGCAAAGTACTTTATTTCTATGTTAAGTCAAAGAACAAGGAAAAAAATTATAACTTTGTTTTGCAAGTTTTTTCTCTAAAGACTGAATCTTGATGGGGAAACACAGAAAAAAGCACCACTGTTGTTTGATGAGTGATTAAACAAGGATAAACCACTTATATTCAGATATGAGGAGATGATACATGTGTCCCCTCTGATCTCTATCATCATTAGAGGTTATAGGGGAAGTCTAATTATATAAGGCCTGAGAGTGGTTCTCTTATCTCTTGATGATCTAAGAGAAGAATGGAAAGAGAAGCAAAGGGGAATACTCTGGAGGGAGAGGGGGAAGAAAAGTTCAAGAAAATTGTCTCACATAATTAAGTTGCACAAGTAGACAACTACATGGACAAAATGGAAGGAGAAGCAGAAACAGCTGATACTTCAATATCACTGTCATCTGCACTGGTTAAAGAAAGGAAGAATACACACATATTAAGTACAGATGTACATTTCATTCAACATGGAAATAAGAAGGAAAGAGGAGCAGGGAGTGGGAAAATTAGAGGGAGAGTATGTTAAGGAAGGAATTAGTCCTAAGCAAAACAAACATTAAGGATGTACAAAAATATCTATAGTTCTTTTGAAGAGGCAAAGCAGTGTCCATAAAAAAGTTATGTTATATAAATGTAACAGAATATTATTGTGTTGTCAGAAATGATGAAGAAGATGGCTTCAGAGAAACATGGGAAGGCTTGTAGGGTCTGATACAGAGTGAAGTAAACAGAATCAGGAAAACAATTTATACAATGAAAGCAAGGTAATAAAGGAAAACAACTTTGAAAGAATAAGGAACTCTTATCAGGTCATTTACATTTTTTACATTCTACATATGAAGAAACTAAGACAGAGAGAATATGATTTGCCTGGGTCACTCAGATAATAAGTATTTGAATATAGAGTCAAACTTAGGGTTGACTCTAAGTCCAACACTTTTACTCACTATGACAAGACCCAAATCTTCTTCATAGTTTATCATACAAGTGAATATCCATGAAGCATGTAATGATTCCAAATGCACAAGGTGACATATTTTTTAAAATAAATATCATTGATAGCTTTTGTGTTGACATTATCACTGTTCCCAACGAATATTTCCTCCCTCCCACTTGGAGGACAACTGAATTAAAAAAAAATACAGTTCAGAAAAACTAACCAACACAATCAAATCAAAGAGTGTGGCAATGTTTATATCATTTCACACCCATAGTGCATCACTTTACAAAAGCATTTTTTTGAGTCCAAACTTAGCTGTTACAATTTCATAGCATTCAGTTTCAATTGTTTCATTTTTTTACAAATTCTTTCCATTTACACTGATGGAGTCAGTGTATATATTGTGTTCTTGGCCCTACTTAATTCCTCTTATATTAGTTGATATAGCTTCACATGCTTTCTATATTTATCATATTCATTGTTTCTTATAGCACAGTAATCACAAAAATAGAGCATCACAGAATTTGAGAGTTGTAAGGGACCTGAGCAGCTGTCTAGTCCAACCTATAAAGCTAGGTGGTGCAGTGGACAGGGTGCAAGACCTGAAGTCAGGAAGACAATTTCCTAAGTTTAAATCTGGCCTCAGACACATGCTATCTGTGTGACCCTGGGCAAGTCACTTAACCCTGTTTTTCTAAGTTTCCTCATCTGTAAAAGAAGCTGGAGAAGTAAATGGTAAACCACTCTGATATCTTTGCCAAGAAAACTATAGATGAAGTCATAAAGAGTTTGACATGACTGAAAAATAACAACAAAATATACAAAAAGAATCCTCATTATAACATGTTCAACTAGTGACCATCTAGGCTACCTGAAGACTACCAAAGAACAGAAGTCTACATCCTCTCACATCTCCTTCAGGCAGGTTATTCCATTTTTGGAGATCCAATTAACAACTTTTTAATATTTCCCTTAATATTCCACTTAATCAATGTACCAAAATTTGTTTGGCTATAACCCAGTCAATGTGCATCTACTGTCTCCAATTCTCTGATATTATTTTTGTGCCTCTCAACTACTCAGTACTGCTAGAGCCACACTAAAGAGCAGGGTTGAACACTTCCATAGTGTTCTCAATAGACCATCATCAAACAATGTTCAAGTCATTAACCATATATTTCAGGTTGAAGTCAATCTCTCTCTAGTCAAACTTCCAACTAAAGAAGAGGTTTTGAATGTCATTAGCCTTCTCTCATGTAGAGGACATTCAATTACATGTAGGAATTTAATGCATTCTTGAGGAAATATGAGTGCTAAACAGATAAATTAACTTTCAAATACAAGACTCCAGAGAAGCCTGAAAAGGTAAACAAGAAAGAGAACTCATAAAGGACTTATTAAAATTGAATTGCTTACATTCTTACATGGAAAGATGTTATTTGTAACCCATGAGACTTTTCTCATTATTAGGGTAGTTGGAGGGAATATATATAGACAGAAGACAGAGGGTAAATTGAATATGAAGGGATGATGATATCTAAAAAACAAAAGTAAGGGGGGAGAGAGGAATGTACTCAGAAAAGGAGAAAGGGATAGGTAGAATGGAGTAAATTATCTCATGTAAAAGAGTCAATAAAAAGCTTTTACAGTGGAAGAGGGGGGAGGAGCAAGGGAATGAGTGAACATTACTCTCATTGGATTTAGCTTAAGGAGGCAATAACATACATACTGAATTGGCTATGGAAATCTATCTTACTCTACAGGAAAGTAGGGGAGAAGGGGATAAGAGAGGGGAAGAATAGAAGGGAGGACAGATTGGGGGAGGCAGTAATTAAAAGCAAACACTTTTGAGGAGGAACAGGATCAAAGAAGAGAATAGAATAAACAGAGGGTGGGATAGGATGAAGGGAAATATAGTTAGTCCTTCACAACATGACTATTATGAAAGTGTTTTGCATGACTACACATGTATAACCGATATCAAATTGCTTGCCTTCTCAATGAGATTGGTTGGGGAGAGAGAAAGAGGGAGAATTTGGAACTCAAAGTTTTAAAAACAAATGTTAAAAATTGTTTTTACATGCAACCCGGAAATAGGATACACAGGTAATGGGTATAGAAATCTATCTTACCCTATAGGAAAATAGAAGGGGAAGGGGATAAGAGAAAAGGATGGGGGAGATAGAAAGGAAGGCAGATTGAGGGAAGGAATAACCAGAATGTATGCTGTCCAGTGAAAGATGGGGAGAAAATTTGGAACTCAAAATCTTATGGAAATGAATGTTGAAAACTAGAAATAAGTAAACTTTTTTTAAAAAAAGAGATTGACAGAAATCTTCCAGATTATATGGCAAAAGGAGGTTGTCCCCCAAGAGATCAAGGATGCCTCCATTGTCTAATTCTATAAAGGAAAATGAAATAGGTTGTCCTGTGACAATTGTGGGGGAGGGGGGAGGCAGGGGGAAGTGTCTCTCTCTCTGTCTCTCTCTCTGTCTCTCTCTCTCTGTCTCTCTCTGTCTCTCTCTGTCTCTCTCTGTCTCTCTCTGTCTCTCTCTCTCTCTCTCTCTCTCTCTCTCTCTCTCTCTCTCTCTCTCTCTCTCTCTCTCTCTTTTAATCATTGCAAGCAAAATTCTTGCCAGAGTCCTCCTTAATTGGCTGATCTTTCAACTGGAAGATTGTCATCTACCCAAAAGGTACATCAGAAAGGGCTGAGGAATGATTGACATGTTGCTTGCTGCATGACAACTGCAGGACAAATGAAAGGAGCAGAACAGAGGTCTGTACACAACATTTATGGATCTGACCAAGGCCTTTGATACTGTCAGTCATAAGGGCTTGTGGAAGATCATGGCAAAATTTAGTTGCCTGGAAAAGTTCATCAGTATTGTATGCTACTTTCATGATGGAATATTTGCACAGTTTCTGGATAATGGATGATGCTCTCATGCTTTCCCAGGCAACAATGGAGCAAAGCAGGGCTATGAGCTTGCTTTCATGTTTTTTAGCATGATACTTTCTGCAATGTTATCAGATCAACAAGGACAAAAATAGCATCAAGGTCAGCTACCACATGGATGGTAAATTATTTACCTTAAAATAAAAGACTAAAGTGGAAGGACAGTTGGTGCACAACTTTCTGTTTGCAGATGATTATGCACTCAATGCAGCCTGTGGAGCTGAAATGCAATAGAATATGAATTCATCATCTTTTTTGGCTTGACAATTAACACCAAGAAAAACACAGGAAAACTTGTGTTAGATTTTCCACTAGCCAGCACCACACCATCCATCTGTGTAACCATTACTTACAGCAAATGGAGAAATTTTGAATACTGAGGATAAGTTTATTTACTTTGGCTATAATACTTTCCAGGGATGTATATAAGTGATGAGGTTGATGCCTGCATGACCAGAGCTAGCTCAGTGCTTGGGAGGGTCAAAGGAAAGTGTAGGAGAGAAGAGGTATTGGGCTGCCTACCAAACTGAAGGTCTACAGAGCTTTGTGCTGACCTCATTACTATATACCTGTGAAACCTGAACAGTATACCAGCATCATGCCAGTAAACTAAATCGCTTCTGTTTGAATTGTCTTAGGAAGATTCTGAAGAATACCAGACAAGAGAAGGTACCAAGACACTGTGGTTCTTTCTTGACCTGAGCTGCAAAACATCCAAATTCTACTTCAAAGAGCATAATAATTTTGATGGGCTGGCCATATTGTTAGAATACCAAATATGTATTTGCCTAAAAGACTATTTAAAGAAGATTTCACACAAGGTAAGTATTCACAAAAATGTCAATAGAAAAATACAATGACATTCTCAAGGTCTCTCTGAAGAACTCTGGTAATGATTGTGAGACAATGGAGGCACTAGCACAGGACTGCCCAGCGTAGCACTCTCACATCAAAGAAAGCACTATGTTCTATGAGCAAACCAGAATTGTAGTAGCTCAAAAGAAACAGGATGTGCCAATTAAGAAATATCTCCATCCCGAATGTCTAAATGGACTTTTTGTGCTGAACTTGTGGTAGAGCTTTCTAAGCTAGAATTGATCTGATCAGCCACAGATGGATGCATTTTATTTTACCCAGACATGGTAATGTCATTTTGGTCCTCTTTGAGAACAAAGGATAACAATGAACAAGCTACTGCAACAAGTGCTGGTGTAAATATGTTCATCTACATAGAACTATTCTTTTTGTCTTTGACATTCTTGGAGTACATGTCTGCCAGTAAAATCTTTCAATCAGAGGATTTGGATATTTTAGAAAATTTCTTCATATAATTCCCAGCTGCTTTATAAAATGGTTCCAGGGGTAGGGAACCTGTGACTTTGAGGCCAAGTGTGACCCTTTGACTAAATCCAAAGTTCTGTGAAGTCAAAAGGTCACACTTGAGGACCTAGAGGGCCATATGTGGCCTCAGGGTCACAGGGTCCTCACCCCTAATAGGCTAATTCATAACTCCACCAAAAGTAAATTTATGTGCCCTACTTTGTACCCTCTCTCCACTGAGTACTTCCATCTTTGTCATCTTTGCCAATTTCCTGAATGGGAAGTGAAACCTTAAAATTGCTTTGAATTGTATCTCCTATATCAATGACTTTTTTAAAATGTGTGACAATTAAAATGTAAGTTAACTTGAATATAATTATTCAGAAATTCAAATAATTATCTATAGTCATTCTTAAATCAATCTTAAGTTGAAGATTTCTTTAAATTAACCCATTATATCATACTTAGCAAAATATTTCTTAATAGTTTATAATTCTTATTGTATTATTTATTTATTCATATTATTTGATAATTTACCTTTTAGAAACTGATTTTTGTCCTTTTACATTTTTACATTTGCCTTTCTCAGAAATCAAATCTTTATCAGATATTTAATATCAATTATCAATTTTTTAAGAAATCAATCAACTTCTTCCTTTCTTATCCTAGTTCAATTAACGTTGTTCATGTAAAAGTTTTTCATTTTCACGTAATCAAAATAATCTATTTCGTATTTTATATGACCTGTTTGGCCAAGAATTCATTTCCTACACATAAGTGTAAATGGTATATGAACTGCTTCCCTCTTCCTTTTTCCTTCTTTGTTTCCTTCCTTGCTTCCTTCCTTCTTTCCTTCCTTCTTTCATTCCTTTGATCATTCTTTCCTTCCTTCCTTTTTTCCTTTCTTCCTTCCTTCTTTCTTTCCTTTTTTGTTTTTTTTAATAGTATTACTACTTATATCCAGGTCACCTATCTATTTTGAGTTTCTTATGGCATAAAATGGTGGCATAACTATAATTTCTGCCAGACTGCTTTTTAATTTTTCTGTAGATTCTTGTCAGTAAGGGAGTTCTTTCCTGGGTAATTTATATTTAAAAAAAAAAAGATAAACTGGATTATAGTGCTTAATTATTTCTAGTTTTTGTCTAATCTGTTCCATTGATTCACTTTGCTTTTCTTTTTGTTAATCATTACCAAATATGGAAGTGCTATTCCTCCTTCATTCCCTCTTTTCTATTACTGTATTTCCCATGATTTTCTAGAGTCTTCCTCCAAATGAAGTTTGTGTAGCTCTGTAAAATGTCAAGAGGGCAGATTTTAAACCAGTGAGTTACACCTGTTTTTATGCTGACATTCACTGAGCTCTATCAGAGCAGTGCAAAATTATTCTGTTATCTTTTTATTCCAAACTTCATCAAATAGGTTGAAATGTCCTCCTGATATGGCGTTTCAATGTAATGCATGAATTGCACCATCATCATCACCACATATAAGTTAACCAAATGAATTTTTAGTATATCTATACCTTCATCAGGCAGCAAATGGTGCAGTGAACACGTGATGAGTAGAGTCAGAAAGTTGTTGATGTTGTGTCATTCAGTCTTGTCCAACTCTGTAAGACACATGACCATCCATGGAGTTTTCTTGACAAAGACTGGTTGGCCATTTCTGCAGTGGTTGGCCATTTCCTTCTCCAGTATGTTCCCATTTTACAGATAAGGAATTGAGGCAAATAAGAATTAAATGACTTGCTAAGGATCACAAAAGTGAGGTCATATTTAAATTCAGGACTTCCTGACTCTATCTATCCTGCCACTTAGTTGCCCAAGTCTGGAAGACAAGTTCAAATCATCTCAGATACTTAGGAGCTATGAAACTATGACCTAGTCACTTTCTTTACTTGTCTGTTTCCTTACCTGTGAAACTGGAAATAATAATAACATTTAGCTCCCAGTGTTGTTATATCAAATGAGATAATATTTATAAAGTGCATACCTTATAGTAAGTATTCAATAATGTTTTTCTTCCTTTCTTTTTTCTTTCCTTCACCATTTCTTTCTTTTCTTCTTTCTTTTCCTCCCGCATGTACAACATAAAGGAGGAAGATTTTTATTTTTCAATTAATTGATCATAAAATTCTTTAGGCACATCATCTTTTTTTTTCCATTATACTATTTGAAATTGGGACCATTCCAATCTGCTTTGAATATGATTCATCAATCATTATTTAAACCACATAAATACCTGCAGTTAGCATCACTGTTGCTCTTACCAAGTAAGCTTTTTACACTTCAAAATTGTGTAAGTGATGTTATCTGACACAAACTTTGGTGACGCCAACATTTTTCCCCTCGAGTTTGTATTTGCTGGTTACAAGTATTTAATTTATTCTGCAAGAATTCTCATGTCTTCTCACTGTAGTCTGTTTGTGTATTTTCAAGATATTTTGTTTAATTAAGTTTGCTACCTGTCCCTAAACCACTTGTGGAAAGCAAACTCAATAATCTTTTCTTTCTACCAAAAATGTACTTGTCAATTTCCATGATAAATGTAGCAGATTGGATCACCTGGATTTTTTTTCTATTTTACCACTACTTAAATTGTATCTATTGTCTTTCCTTGAACCAGTTTCAGCTTCTCCAGTGGATTTTCTTTTCAAATTGATTGTGTTACTCATCTAACAACAAACCAGTAATTTTATTTCACTTACTAAAACTAGGGACAAAAAAAATGACAGCTAAATTTAACTGTTGAAAATGTCAAATAATTCCCTGTAGTCATTCTTAAGTTATGTCAATTTTTAAAAGTTCTAAGCACATTGTATTCATTAAACAGAATGATCCTGAGAAATGAGACGCTATACTCTCTGATTACACATAAAATTGTTTAACTTAAGAGTTTATACACTTCAAACATTAAAGAGAAAGAAGCAATGTGACTCACACATCGTGAAACCAACATTTACAATCTGTGATCATAGCAGACCCCCACCTTTGATAAAGTTCAATACATGTCTACTCCAATGTGACCTATTAATCATTGTGCTGCATTTACTGTCAATTAGTGAATATGTTATGTGAGTTTCATTTTTGTTGACAGTGACTTGAACTTCGGTTTCACTGAAAAAAGTAGATGTATTTATGTGAAAATTGTACTAAAAATATATAATGTAACCAATGATTTGTGCTCTTTCCCCAAGAGAGTTTTTTGCTTAAATGACAATTTGGAAAATGATATGATAAATTATGAATTTGTAAACAATTCTAGTTATTTGTAATGAGTTCAAATAAATAATGCCTGAATAAATTGTATCTCAGGGTACTCAAAGAACTGGTTGATGTTAATAATGAGCCCATCTGTGAGCTGTGAAAAATCATGAAAAACATGAGGCTATCTAAACCAAGAGAAAGGGAATAGTATAAACTTTAAAAAAGAAGAAAAATAAGGTTATTTACATTACATATTACTAAGATTTCAAATCATGGTAAAATTCTACAAGATATGGTTAAATGAATGGTTTGTGAACATTTAGAAAAGAATATAGTAGTCACTATGAATGAGTCCTTATACATCAAGAACAAGTCATGCCAGGTCAATCTCACATGTAAGTCAAGCATGGCAAGGATTTGATATCTATAGGTTTTACAGAAGTGTTCAACAAAGTGTCAGGCATGCTGGAGAAATGTAGGATAGACAAATAACAGTATTAGATGTTAAATGATCATTTTCAATTTTTCTAAAGACATAAACAATTAAGCATATCTAGTGATAGTAGTTTATAATAGAGGTAGATGCAGATATGCCATTCACTTGAATATGGAAACTAATGTATATCCAATAAGCAAATAGTAGCTGTATATGTCAAACAATATTCTATGTTAGGAGAATTAAGTTAGGATGAAAAGCAGTGGTATCAAAGAGATAACAATCAAAACAGAGACATCACTTAAAAGCTGGAAGACATAGAGGAAGGGACAAACATTTACTGATGCTTATTTTGGGCCAGGAACTGTGCCAAGTGCTTTATGAATTTCATAGATGTGAGATGTTTTCTAATCCAATTCCCTCATTTTAAAAGTGAAAAAAAAAACCAGGATCTCCTTACCTATCCTAGATCACCTAGATCCCAGTTTCTCCTTTCTTTCTGTCAAATGCTTTGCCCATGAAAAGGATTCAAAATCAGAAGTGATAATCCCATAATCACCTGCATTCTCTATCTTTATGCTAGTTATCTTGAGATTTGTCTAGATATATGATAGGTTATTATCATCTTTACAGGGAAACAGTAGTCAAGATGGAGATTTATACATAAGGAAAAGTCAGGATAGAGTCAGTATTTAGAGAGAATGTCCTCTCTTCCATATGCATTCAAACTACAGTATCATACATTACAATGATACATCAGGGAATTTACCAAATATATATACTACAAAAAGAATATGTAACTGGGTGACCCAGCATATTAAAAACTGAATGTATTTTTCTTCTTTAATTTTAAAATAATTACTCTGATGAAATTGGGGTTTATTCCAATATTAATATTTATCTTGTACGTCCGATGAAATTTGCATCTCAAAAAAGCCAGTCCTCTTTGCCTAATTTTTGAAGATAATGATGAACTTCATACATGATAATGAATCATTATATTTATCCCTTACCAAAACTGATATGATAAAAGTTGATAATATAGCACATTATATTTTCATTTTTACACTAATCATAAAAATATTTTTTACAAAACTATGTATGTATGTATACATTTGCCCATTTTGTACATTTCTGTTAGTTAAATTTATTTTCTATATGGTTCATATCATGATTTCCTACATACTTGTACAGAACTCAGTGACTCAGCCATCTGAATAAAGAGTTTTCTGTGTATTTAAATGTTATGTCACCTGCTAAGCTGTTTTTGATATTTTGTTCCTCCCACTGATTTCTGAACATGTTGACCTATACTAAGATTTGTCAGGTCATAGCTGAGGCACAATGAACAACAGGTTGCTCCTCAATCATTTCTGTTTACTATGGGTTCACAAAGAACACCTACTATCTTAAAAATGATTTCAGTGACCTAGGATTAAGACATCCCATTACAACAATTATGGTACTTTTGACTGAAAAAAATTATGTGAAAGCTACATCTTCCCCACTTGGATTCAAATTCATAGCACTACTGAGCTGAGATTCTGCACATTAAATGGTGTACTTTACAGGAAAATGCCAAACAAGCCCTAAGTGATCATTTCTTTTCCATTTTAGAGAATAGTAATATTAACAATTACATTGTTACCATTTTCCTTCTGCTGGATATTTTGTAGAGGAGCTACTTCTGTAGAATATTGGGTACATTTGCAGATGAGATCACAATATTATTAGTTTGACTTAATTGTGTTCCTTACTTGTAGGAGACCCCTCACAAATTAGGAGTCACCCTTTTGTAATGTAAAAGCAAAACACACCAGTAAAACTTAAAAAAAAACTTTTAAAAGGGCATTGCTGAGTGGGAGAGGGGCTCATTATGCTAGAAGCTTTTTTAGAACTAGCAAAAACAAAAAGATTACTTCAAACCTACATTAAGACAGTAAAAATAGGATATAGGGAATATCAGTCTCTTTTCATTTTATTCAGGATACCTTTTTTTTTAAAGCAAATAAAACAGAGTTTTAAATGGATAATAAAAAAAATTAGTACAGGAAATGTTCTTAGAGACAGAGGGGTGGTGAAGAGAACCCAAAGGTTATGATCCAGTAAGGAGGTTAGAAAATTAACCAAGAACACAATAGACAAGGGGAAGGAGAAAAAAGAAGAAAAGAAAGGGTGGGTGGCATTCCCAGCAAACATTAGCAACAATTCAA
Organism: Notamacropus eugenii; assembly: GCF_028372415.1. Classification (NCBI taxonomy): domain Eukaryota; kingdom Metazoa; phylum Chordata; class Mammalia; order Diprotodontia; family Macropodidae; genus Notamacropus; species Notamacropus eugenii. The sequence goes on along the minus strand of NC_092873.1, from coordinate 174,172,849 downwards.
ATCATTTTTAGGCAGAAAATGGAAAATTGATCATGTGGCTATAGTATCCTTCTCTGGCCCACCTGAGTGAGGCATTGTGTTCAGTGCTTGGGCTACACACATCATCGATCTTTGTTTCAGGCACTGTTTAGTCTCCTTGTCCTATCATCACTCTCAACTTGTCAAACCTCAGCTTTTGATTACTCCTGTAGTGCTTCTCCTCTTGACACTCACTAGCTGTGTGACCTTGGTTAAGTCACTTAACCCCAATTGCCTCATCCTAAGTCATCTCCAATCATATCTGGTCACTGGATTCAGATGGCTCTGGAGGGGAAGTGAGGCTGGTGACCTGCACAGCCCTCCCTCACTCAAAACAAAGTCGAGTGAAAGTCATGTCATCGTTTCTCTGATGGCATGGTCTTCTTTGACAACGAAGGATGAACACACACATACACACTGAATATAGCAAGGAAGAAATGTCACACTTTTGCTAACTAGATATATTACAAATTCATCTTACCCAATCTCAACTGGGCCCTCACTCCAGCAAGGTAGTCCTTTTATTTCTCTCCACTCTGTCTCATTTCCCACAGAAGCAATTCCACACATTATTTTTCCTCTTCAATCCTCACACATCTCCTCCTTCTCATTCTTTCTCAGCAGAGAATTTGATCGCATTCCTCTCCAAGTTTCTTCAGTAAATTACAACCTAAATCACCCCCACCCCAGACTGTCGAAATGTCTCCAATATTCAACCTTGTCTTCAGATATGCAAGTCTCCTTCATCCTTAAAAAACAAACTTCTCTGTATCTTTCACTTGAGATTCTCTCAAATTGACACTGTATATCTTTCCTCCTGATTTTAGCCAGACTTCTTGGAAAAGCTATCTATATTCATTCTCTCCAATCCTTTCCATTCACTCCTGAATTCTTTGAAATCTTGCTGGTGGCCTCAAGCACTCAACCGAAGCTATCCTTTCCAAAGTTACCAATGATTTCATAATTGCCAAGTCTTGTTCTAACACTTCTAAACTAATCTATAAGCATCTGAGACTGTCATCCTCTCCTCCTGTGCACTTTCTCCTCTCTTCTATGGTTTTTGTCTTTTGTTTTGATGACAATACTTTCTCCTGGCTCTCCTATTATCTAGCTGGCCAGTTTTCTTTGGTGACTCATCATCCATATCCCACCCCATATCTCTGGGTGTTACCCAAGGAATTTGTTCTGGAAGCATCTTTTTTCTCCCTTTATACTCTCTCAGTAACCATATCACCTCCCATGGGTCTATCATCTCTATGTACATGACTCCTATATCTATATGTCTAGGACTAGTCTCCTTCCTGATCTTCATTCCCATATGACTAATTTTTATTGACCGTTTTAAACTACATGTTCCAGAGACATCTTAAACCCAACATATCCAAAACTGAACTCAACAGCTTTCCCTAGACTGTCCCCCCTTCATAATTTCCCTATTTCTGCAAAAGACCCTATTATTTTTTCAGTCTCACCGGGTACATAAGATTGGCATTATATTGGATTTTCACTCCACTTCATCCCAGATATCTAATTGGTTACCCATCTCATTGCCTCTAATATCACAACATCTCTAACATCTAATCTATTCTCTCTACTCACAGAGTAAGAACATTATATCTCACCTAGGTTTTTTCCACAAGCCACCTGATCAGTCTCTCTGCTTCAAATATCTCTTTACTTGAGTCCGTCATATATACTGCTGCTAAAGTAATTCTGGGAAGGTGTAGTTTTTCTATGACTGCCCTACACAGTCAATTCCAATGGTTTCCTATTGCTACTTGGTCCCAACCTACCTTTCCATCTTCTCTGGAAATTACTCTCCCTTGCACACACTACAAGCCACTCATATTAGATTGCCTCTGTTCTTCATCCATACTACTCTTTACCCATCTGCTGTTTTCATTAGCTATCCCACATCCCTGGAATATGCTTTTTCTTACTTTGCTTCTTAGAGTTTCCCTCTTTCTTTGTAGTTTTCTTTTCTGTAGCTTGAAATCTTTCCTGACTCTTCCAACTGCTTGCTAGTGTCCTCCTTCCCAAATTACCTTGTGTTTAATTATTTCACACATATTTTTACTTACTTTACATTTATGTTGCCTATATTTTGCATGTCTCCTCAGTAAAATGTGAGCTCCTTGCAAATAAGTCTCTCTTTGCTCTTTATATACATATACATACATACATACATACATACATATATATATATATATATATATATACATTTGTGTGTGTGTGCATGTATACACATATGCCTCTCACTCAACCTAAAAGTGCAGTGGACACTCTTAAGCACTTACCACAATGCCTGGCACATAAATATCTAAATAATGCTTAACTGATTGATTAGTGTTAGACTGGCACAAATACATTGACACTGTTCACCAAATATACATGTATATACGTGTGTATTTATACGTATGTATATATATATATATATATATATATATATATATATATATATATATATATATATATACAGAGAGAGAGAGAGAGAGAGAGAGAGAAACATACACACACATACATGCATATTTATAACCAAAGGTACTATTTTCTGTTATGGTGAAATGGTAAAGAATGGGAAGTGAGGAAGAAGAGAGAAGAAAAATTGTTTAGAACAGACAAATCTTTTTAACTTCCAAGGGAAAAGAAGCATCTGATTTATTACTATCTCTCATATTTGCCTTAAGGTATTTTTGCCTTACAAAAACTGAATAAAAGCTCTAAATGCCATCAGCTATATGCCATTTTGCAACTTAACTTCTATGAATAACATAGCTTATAACTAAAGAGAAGGGCTATAACAAATTCAAAGTAGAAAGTAGTCCCAACAGTTCTGCAAAGATCACTACTAGCAATCTCAGGTGACTCATCACTAGTTGAAGCTTTTTGTGTAAAATGACTCCTATATTGCTGTTTTAATTCTTTGTTTCATGTCACTTACAAAGAAACAATAACACAAAATAAGTTAGAGATACATCGATATCCACTTTTCCATTATACAGTACAGTGTCTGATTATTTTTTTAAATTAGAAAAAACAAAAAAGAGACCTCTTTACATTTTTATATATAGTTAATCAAATATCTAAAATTAATAAAATGGAATTAGAATGCAAAATATTGATTGAAATTTATATTTAAATATTTCTATACACAAATAATTAATTGAGTTGTACACCACTGGAGACCTCCACCATATACCTGCTGAGATAGTTACAGGGTCACCAGATCATAATAAGGACATTAGGGTAGACCAGGAGAAATCTCAGAAGCCATCTAGTTCCACTCTTATCATGTTACAGACTTAGAGAGATCAAGTGATTTTTCTCAAGGCTACCAAATATCAAGCATGGGAGGAAAGAATTGAACCTTGGTCCTCTGGCTCCAGAGTCAGTGCTCTTTCTACTATGACCCTGGATTCTTGAAGGATATGAAGGATATGCAGAGATGAAGCTCTGGCAATTTCTGCCTTAAGGTATTTAAGGTATCCTGCAAGGCTAAAAAGGTTTTCTTTCAGATATGGCCAATACTAGCTATTATTCAGGGACAAGTTTAGATAAGTTTTAGAGAAGATCAACATTCTGTATTATTAGGCCAAAGGAATTCTTAAAAGACTATCTAAAACCTTGTAGGGCCAGAACCAAGATGGTCGATTAGAAAAGCACTCAGCTGAGCTCTCCCAACATTCCCTTCCAAACAAATTTAAAATAACACCTCAAATCAAATTCTACAGTGACAGACTCAACAAAAGGGAAGAGTAAGACATTCTTCTAGCCCAAGACTAGTAAAGAGGTCATAAAGAAGGATCCTTGACACAGGGTAGAGGCTAGCTCAGAGACTATGTGGACAAAATATCAATAGTGAGACTAAGTGATAGTGACAGAAGCAGCAGAAACTTTGGAAGCTTTTAAATAAGAGATGGTAAGGGAACCTGACAACTGGTCAGAAAGATTACAAGGTAACCCTGTGCTAGCACTGAACACAAGACCAGACACTGCTAGGTAACTCCATTGCCTACACCCCCCTTCTGGGTCAAAGTTCAAGGACAGAGAAGAGTACTTCGGTCAAGAGAGAGTGGGAACCCTGAGGGACAAATGTTTGGCAAATATGTGTATATGTATATGCATATGTATGTGTACATCTATATGTGTATTGTATGTTTATGTGGATGTTTGGATGTGAGTGCATGTATGCATACATACACATGCTCAATTGGTAATAGAAATCTATCTTATCCAACAGGAAAGTAGAAGGAGAATGAGGATAAGATAAAGGGTGAGTGACAAAAGGGAGGACAGATAAATGGAAGTAGAGGTCAGAAGCAAAACAGATTTTACAGAAAATAAAGGATAAAAAGAGAAAGAGAAGGACGAATAGAAAAGGATGGAGGAAAGTTCACAGTAATCATAATTATAAATGTGAATGGACTGAACTTACCTATAAAATGGAAGCAGAAATGTATTAGAAACTCCACTTCAATAATATGTTATTTACAGAAAGACACTAGAAACAGAGAGACACCCACACAGTTAAAAAATGAGGAGCTAGAGCAGGATCTATTATGTTTCAGATAAGTAAAAAAGGGCAGGGCTAGGAATCATGATCTCAGACAAAGCAAAAGCAAAAATAAACCTAATTAAAAGGGATAAGCATAGAAACTACATCATACTTAAAAGGAAATATAGACAATGAAGCAAAATATCATTACTAAATATATTGTACCAAAGGGCATAACATCCAGATTCTTAAAGGAAGAGGAAATAGTAATCATCATTAATCATCTACTGGAGCTAGATAAATCTAAAACTAAATAAGAAAGAAGTGAAAGTGATGAATAGAATCTTAGAAATCACAGAGTTAATAGATCTCAGGAGAAAACTGAATGGAAGTGAGAGGGGGAAATAAATACGTATGTATACATACACACACACACACACACACCTTTTTCTCAGCTGTACATGACATATCAACAAAAATTGACCATGTATTAGGGCATTTAACCTCATAACCAAATACAGAGAAGCAGAAATATTAAATGTACCTGTTTCAGATCATGATGCAATAAAAATTATATTCAATAAAGGACCATAGATACATAGATTAAAATTAATTAGAAACTAAATAACCTAATCCTAAAGAATGAGTTGATCAAAGGACAAATCATAGAAACAATCAATAATTTCCTTCAAGTGAATAGCAATGAGACAACTTTATAAAATTTATGAGAAGCAGCCAAAGCAGTACTTTGGGAAATTTTTATTTCTCTAAAGGCATTCATCAACAAAAGAAAGAAAGAGCAGGTCAATGAATTGGGCATGCAATGAAGAAAATAGTAAAAGAACAAATCAAAAATCTCCAATTAAACACCAAAATAGAAATACTAAAACTCAAAGGAGAGATTAATAAAATTAAATGTAAAGAACTGCACTAATAAATAAAACTAGAAGACTGCTTTATGAAAACAAATAAAATAGATAAATCATTGGTTAATTTTTTAAAAAGAAAGAAGAAAACCAAATTGCTAATATTGAAAATTAAATGGGTGAATGTGTCACCAATGAAGATGAAATTAAAGCAATTGTTAAGAGTTATTTTGCTCAATTTTATGTCAGTGAAATTGGCAATCTAAGTGAAATGGATGAATACTTACAAAAATATAAAATCTCCTTATCAACAGAAGAGGAAATAGAATATTAACTAGGCCTATCTTAGAAAAAAAATTGAACAAGTCATCAATGAGTTCTCTCAGAAAAAAATCCCCAGGAACAGATGAATTCACAAATGAATCCTAATTAATATTTAAGAATCAACCAATTCCAACACTAAATAAGCTATTTTGGGGAAAAATAAAGAAGGTCTCTTACCAAATTCCTTTGATCACATAAATATACTTTTGATACTTAATCCAGAGAAAGCAAAAACAGAGAAAACTATAGATGAATTTCCTTAATGAATGTTGATACAAAAAATTAAATAAAATACTCTCATGGAGAGTTCAACAATATATCACGAAGATCATACACTATGAAGAGACTGGAGTTATACCAGGAATCCAGAGCTAGTTCAATATTCGGAAAACAATCAGCATAATTGACCATGTCAACAACAACAACAAAAACATATGATTATATTAGAAGACAGAAAAAAAGCTTTGACAAAATAAAATATCTATTTTTATTAAAAACACCAGAAGGCATAAGAATCAATAAAGCTTTTCTTTAAATGATGACTTGTTGCTGAGTCATTTTCAGCTGTATCTGACTTTTTGTGACTTCATTTGGGGTTTTCCTGGCAAAGTCAATGGAATGTTTTGCCATTTCCTTCTCCAGCTCATTTTATAGATAAGGAAACTTGATGCAGTGAGTAACTGTCTGAGGCCAGATTTGAACTCAGGAAGATGAGTCTTCTTGACTCCAGTCCTGGCACCAGCTAGCTACCCTAAATGATAATTACAATCTATCCAAAACCAAGAGGAAGCATGATTTGTAATGGGGATAAGTTAAGATCAGAGATGAAATAAGAATACCTAATATCGCTATTATTTTTCAATATAGCATTACTATTATAAATAGTCATAAAACAAGAAAAAAGAAATGGAGGAAGAAGAAAACAGTGAGGAAACAAACCTATCATTCTTTGCAGATGGTATGACAGAGAATCAATGAAAAACTAGCTGAAACAATTAGCAACTATAATAATGTTGCAGGATATAAAATAAATGTACATAAATGGTCAGCATTTCTATGTATTACCTTCCTCTAGACTCCAAGTGCAAGTGCAGCATTACAACAAGCTGCCTCTCAAAGTAACAAATTTAAAATCCTATAAAAATGGGAAAGACATTATTTTAAAAATTCCAAACTGTCACTTCTATCAGTTATGAGCTGATTTCTGGGTTAAAGAACATTTGAAGTCTTGGCAATTAGATGAATATATTTATAACACTTTTGAAGAACTCCTAGTTCATCAGTGGATCCTTGTGAAGTCCATAATGGTTTCATGCCCTGGACATCCACAAAAACCAGAAAATTTCTGTATAAGCTATGTAAAAATAGCCAACCCAGTGTCACTGGCACTTTATGCCAGATCTTTGCCCACACCCCAGTTTTGGTGTCTAGTTTCATACCCTGCCACTCATTCCTCCCAATATTGGACTCACAGTAGCTTACTTCTTTGGACTGCTTCCCTCTTTTTGCCATGTTCATTGGTTTCCATGAAGAGGAAAATCTGGAAAACTCTCAAAGGACCTTGAGAGTGCCTAGAGGACAAAGTATGCCATCAAAGAAATGTGATCTAGTGTTTATAGCCATAGTTGCTGATGCAAAATTGCTTTTGGCTTTGTGACTTTTCCTCTGATCTCCAAGGATTGCCTCGCTCTTTCCATCATGATGAGCTATGCATTTCTGATTATGGCACGATCGCTTAGTTGGTCTTTGGATACTGCTTCCCAGTATTCCATGACTATGCTACATGACTCAAAGTTCTAAATCAGCATCTCTTTTTCATAGCATTTCTTCTGCCTACCCTTTCCCCTACTTTAGTTTACCATGAGACACCACTTTGGTTAGTTTGCTGGATTCATCCCTTGGACAAATACTTCGAAACTACTATTGCTTCAGAATTAGTTTGCAGCTGTATCTTTACAAAGGGAACTGTCATAAAGCCACATTACAAGACGTCATTTCTAGAAATGGAAGCTCATTGCTTGGCTTGGTCCAAGACAAAACTGGAAAAAAGTGGAAGGGGGTAGAGGTAGTAGTGGATATGGACTGGACTGACTTTGTCATTTCATTTTTATCAAGACCTCCTTGGTGATAAAGTATCATCTAATAAGGTATTACGTCAACATCTCTATAACTCACAGCGGCCAAGCATGGTAAGAGGTTAATTGAGAGGGATTTGTTATAATTATCTTTTGGTGCTTATAGATGGATTTGCTAGATGAAACCAGGGCTGAGACTTTAGGAGTTCTCTACCTGAATAGATATGTGAAACTGCAAGGGTACAGTCATCAGAAAATGGAACAAACATGTCCAGCGCTTGTAGAATGAAGAGTTAGGGCACCAAATGATTCTGTGCCATGGGATACCTTGTTACCTACCTCAGCACTAAATAAATAACCTGACCCCTGATATATGGACTCTCAATAACCCTACTGGGCTTTACTAGGTTTAATTTAATTTCTGCTCCAAATACCACTTGCCACAACTAACACTCAAATCATAAGCTATATATGAGGTTATTTAGTGTAGCTTTTATTTATGACATTTTAGCTCCTTATCTAGAGTAGTACATCCTAGAAGCCATCGTACTGTTTCAAAAACTCCAGGTTCTTTAAACTAGAAAAACTTCACACAGTGACACAGAACTCTTTGTGGAAACAAGGTTATAAACTTTCTCATTCTCCAAATATCAGGAAACTGGCATCTGGGATAGGCATATCTACAGAATCACAGAATCATAGGTGTAGAATTAGAAAGAACATGAAACATACTGTAGTCCAACCTTCCTTCTTTTACAGATAAAAAAATAGGGCCCATAGAGGTTAAATGATTTGCCCAGGGTTTCACAGCTAGTGGTTGAAATGGAATTTATATCCGCTTTCTTCCTGACTCCAAATCTAGTACTCTATCCATTAAATTCTGCTGCCTCTGAGTCCCTAACAAATAGTTATACATTTATAAGTGTTCCACTCCATAGAAATTTTTAGTAAAAGGTGAAAGATTTATATGATCTGAAGAGAAACCAGACAATACTATAAGAATTCTAAGCTCCAAGCACTGACGGATTTGGGGCAGATAACAATTAAGTATAGTTCGTTTCAAGCATGGTAATTACATTTTGAACACACCAAAGTTGTTTTCCTAATTTTCCTGACTAACTGAGCTACCTATTGGGACCACCTTGTCAACCACTTTCTAATAATAGACTTTGAAGATTTCTGACATAAATCCAAGGTTTTCAAAAACCCACTTTAGGTCCAATCCACTGGTTCCAGCAGGAGTCTTTCTTCTGTGGAATAAATCAGAAACTTGTGTGTGTGGTCCCAAGACCTACAGCAGAAACCTTTGGTTTTGATAGACCAATCTAGACTGAGTGATTGCCATATCACTTTTCATCTTTGAAAGAGAGATGGTTCAACATATGACTGAGTCATTGATATTTCTTAAAGGTGACATGCTCATTTTCCTTCAATATACCTCCTTCTTTGTAGCCCAATCCAGAAGAACCCACATATTTTATGTTGCTGAACAGTACTCATGTTCTCAACCTAGGAGTCGTCATTGATTCCTTGCTATCTCTCATCCACCATTGTGAAGGTCTGACAATTTCACTTTTGCCACATCTCTCCAATGTGCCCCCTTTTGTCCTCTGACACCACAACCACTCTAGTGGAGACCCTCATCATCTCACCCTTTGATCATTGCACTAGCCTGCTGGTGGATTTGCCTACCTCTAGTCTCTCCCAGCTCCAAACCATTCTCTATTCAGCCACTAAAGTGATTTTTTTCCTAAAATGCAGGTCAGATCATGCCACACACACACACACACACACACACACACACACACACACACACACACACATACACCCCACTTCCTAGTGCCTCCAGGAGCAAACAGAAAATGCTCTGTTTGCATTCAAAGCCCTTCACAGACTAGCCACACCCCTACCTTTCCCCTACCTTATTCCCTAACATGTACTTTTTGATCCAATGGCACTGGTTACATTGCTCTTCATGAACAAAACACTCCATTTTTTCGCTCTAGGAATTTTCTCTTATTGTCCTCGATGTCTGGAATGCTCTCCTTCTTCTACTCTAACAGTTGACTCCTTAGTTTCCTTTATGCCTCAGTTAAAATCCCACCTTCTACAGGAAGCCTTCTCCAAAACTTCTTAATTCCAATATTTTCCCTCTTCTATTTATTTCTTATTTATTCTGTATATAAGCTTGCTTTGCATATATATAGGCTTGCAAATTATTTCCTTCATTAGATTGAGGATATTAACTATCTTTTACCTCTTTTTATATTAGTGCTTGGCATATAATAGGCACTTAATAAATGTTTTCAATTGATGTTGGTCTATGTCCAATTTATTCCAAACTACTTTCCAGTTTTTCCAGAAATTTTTGTCAAATGGTGAGTTTGTGTCCCAAAAGCTTGGATATTTGGGTTTATCAAAGAGTAGATTACATAGTCATTTGCTGCTTTGTATTGTGTACCCAATCTATTCCACTGATTCACCACTCTATTAATTACTTACTTACTGTGAGTAATTAATATTTCTCCAATTCTTTAGCTTTTTGTGTGTGAAAAATGTTTTGTAATTGTATTCACATAGTCCCTGGGATTTTCTTGGTAGATAAACTCCCAAATATTTTATAATGTCTGCAGTTATTTTAAATGAAATTTCTCTGTCCCTTCCTGTTGTGTTTTGTTGGCAATATATAAAAATGCAGATGTTTTACGTGCATTTGTTTTATACCCTGCAACTTTACTAAAGTTAATTGTTACACCTAGATTTTTATTTGTTCTCTACTGTTCTCTAAGTATACCATATTTTCTGCACAGAGTGGTAGCTTTGTTTCCTCCTTGCCTCTATTTATTCCTCCGACTCCTTTCTCTTCTCTTGTTGCAATTTATTATAGCATTTCTAATACTATATTGAAAAATGGTGGTGATAATGGACATTCTTGCTTCATCCTAATCTTTTTGGGAAGTCTCATATTTTATGCCCATTACAGATAATACTTGCTCTTGGTTTTAGATAGATACTTCTTATCAATATTAAGAAGGGCTCTGAGGGGCAGAGCCAACATGATAGAAAAACAGCATGGACTTACTAGTGCTCTCTCTGCAAACCCAGCCAAATATTTTTAAAAAATGACTCCCACAGAATGACGAAGTGAAGCAAACCTCCGGCCCAACACAGCCTGGAAGGTCATCAGGAAGTGTCTATCGCTCTACATAGGGAGCAGAGCACAGTGCAGGGTGGGCTGCACTGGCACAGATGGGACCTGAGCAGGCTTGGGGGGACTGAATCTTAAGCTTCTACATTAAGGGATCAGATGGCTTGGTATAAGATATTTCAGAGGTCAAAGATGCTAGGATTAAAACCAAGAACCACTACCCACTTACCCTAACTGAGTATGATACTTCAGGGGAAAAAATGGTCATTTAATGAAATAGAGAACTTTCAATTATTCTTGATAAAAAGACCAGAACTGAATAGAAAATTTGACTTTCAAACACAAGAATTATGAGAAGCATGACAAGGTAAGCAGGAAAGAGAAATCACAAGGGACTTACTAAAGTTGAACTGCTTACATTTCTACATGGAAAGATCATATTTGTAAATCTTGAGACTTTTCTCAGTATTAGGGTAGTTGGAAGGATTATACATAGATAGACAGAGGGTACAAGATGAGTTGAATAGGTAGGAATGATATCTAAAAACATAATATTGAGGGGTGAAAGAGGAATATATTGGGAGGAGAAAGGGAGAAATAGAATGGGGCAAATAATCTTACATAAAAGAGGTAAGAAAAAACTTTATCAGTGGAGAAGAGGAGGGAGATGAGAGGGAAAGAGTGAAGCTTATTCTCATTGCATTTGGCTTAAGGAGGAAATAATATGCACACTCAATTTGGTATGAAAAACTATCTTACACTAGAAGAAAGTAGGGGGGAAGGGATAAGTGGGGTATGGGGAGATGATAGAAGGGAGAGGAAATGGGAGGAGGGGTAATTAGAAGTAAACACTTCTGAGGAGGGATAGGATCAAAAGAGAAAATATAATAAATGGGAGGGGCAGGATAGGATGGAGGGAAATATAGTCTTTCACAATATAACTGTTATGGAACTGTTTTGCATAACTACATATGTATAACCTATATTGAATTGTTTGCCTTCTCAGTGGGGATGGGTGGGGAGAGAGGAAGGGAGAGAAGTTGGAACTCAAAATTTTGAAAACAAATGGTAAAAATTGTTTTTTACGTGCAACTGGGAAATAAGATATACAGGCAATGGGGTATAGAAATCTATCTTGCTCTACAAGAAAATAGACAGGATGGGGATACAAGAAGGGAAGGGAGTGATAGAAGTGAGGACAGATTGAGGAAAGTGATAATCAGAATGCATGCTGTCTTGCAGTGGGTGAAGGGGAGAGATAGAGAGAAAATTTGGAACTTAAAATCTTGTGGAAATGTCTGTTGAAAACTAAAAATAAATAAATAAAATTTAAAAAATAGAAAAAAAGGATTCCATATATTTCTGTGCTTCCTAGTATATTCAATAGGAATGGGTTTTATGTTTTGTCAAAAGCCTTTGCTGCACCTATTGATATAATCATATGATTTTTTTATTGATAAGGTCAATTATGCTTATAGTTTTCTTAATACTGAACCATTATTGTATTTATGGTATAAATAAATCCCACTTGATCGTAGTGTATGATCTTTCGATATATTCCTATAATCTACTTGCTAGCAAATAATTAATTAATTTAACTAATTTAACCAATTAAAATTTTAGTATCAATATTCATTAGGGAAATTGGCCTATAGTTCTCTTTATACGTTTTATGTCTCCTTGGTTTAAGTGTCAAAATCATACTTGTATCATAAAATAAATTTAGTAGGATTCTTTTAAACCTTTTTAAAAAATAGTTTATATATTATTGGGATGGAATATTCCTTAAGTTTTGGGTAGAATTCACTTGTAAATCCATCTGGTCCAGGGGGTTTTTCCTAAGGGAGCTCATTTGTATAATACATTCAGTTTCTTATTCTGATAGGTTACTTGGCTATTCTATTTTCTCCTCTGTTAATCAGGTAATATATATATACACATACATGTATGTATATATGTGTGTACGTGTGTATACATGTATATATATATGTGTATATATTGCATTTAGGTTTTCATCCTTTTCACTTCAACTATACTTTTAATGTCATACAATTAACTTACTGCCTAATAATTGCTTTAATTTCCTCTTCATTGATAGTACATTCACCCTTTTATTTTTATACAAGTAATTTGGTTTTATTCTTTATTTTAATCAAATCAACCAGTAGTTTATCTATCTATATGTACATATATATGTATATATATGTGTATGTGTATTATATATATTATATATATTATATGTGTATGGATATATATATGTATATATATGTATATATATATATTACAAAACCAGTTGCAAGTTCAACAGTTTTTATTTTACTTTCAATTTTATTAATCTCTCATTTTCAGGATTTCTACTTCTGTGTTTAATTACGGATTTTTAATTTGTTCTTTTTCCAGTTTTTTTTTAGTTGCATGCCAAATTAATTGATCTCCTATTTATTTATCTCTCTTTTATTGATTGTGCATTTGGAGATATAAATTTCTCCCTAAGCACTGCTTTGGTTCTCACAGATTTTGGTATGTTGTCTCATTGTTGTCATTACCTTTAATGAAATTATTGATTTATTCTATGATTTCTTCTTTGATCCACTCAATATTTAGTATTAGATTATTTAGTTTCCAATTAACTTTTAATCTATGCTTCCTTGGCCATTTATTGAATGGAGAGAAGTTTTAATCATGTAAAAAACAAAAGATACCACAAAAGATAAAGTAAACAATTTTTATTACATTAACTAGCCTTTTGTACAAACAAAATCAACATTGTTAGAATGAAAAGAAACACTGGTGAATGGGAAAAATACTCGAAACAAATATTTCTGATAAAATTGACATTCAGTATATTTATGTAAGACTAAGAGGCATTCTCCATTTGATACATGGCCAAAATATCTAAACACATCATTTTCCAAAGAAGTATTACAAACTCTAATCAGTGACAGGAAAGACTATTCCAAGTCAGTAATAGTAAGTGAAATGCGCAGTAAAATAACTCTGAAGATTTCCCTCACATACTGAAAATTAGAAATACCAAAATATGGAATGTTAGAGTGTTTATTGACAGAGGTTCAATGGGGTTGAGTTCATACCCAGGTCACCTAAAATAGCCTCATCCATTTGGAAGATAATAGGGACCTGCTTCTGGGAAACTGGAAGACTGGCACATTTATGGACAAAACAACATTTAGTGTTTGTTTGCCTTAGGATAGGGAGCAATGTTTTCTACTAGCTATATAGCGACAAGTATCTGGTATCTTTAAAATTACTCAAGTTAGCATCACTGTAGCACCTTTGCATCTCAAATTACAGGACTCTCACTCACAGCAGGTGACATCACGCAGCAGGCCATATGGACCCAAGAAACAAAAATGAGCTTTAGACTTTTTTTATTCATCCTGTTCAGTTTTAGGTACAAAGAGTCTAGTCGTTTACCCAGGAGTTCTAACCCCAAGAGATCCATGAGTCTAGGAATCCAAGCTTGGTTTTGTAATCATTCTGGCAATGAAGGCCTGAGAAGTCAGAGTCCCAAGGCCCACAGTAGAGTTTTAAACTTGAATTACTAGAACTAATGCTATTCAGAAAATTTGCTGAACTGTAAGTCTAATTTCCTTCCTTGCTCTTCCAAGGAAAAAAAAGTGGCATAAGGTAGAATTATGCCCCCAAATTATGGGGAGGTGAGTTTTTACATTTGATCTTTCAATATATTTGAAGTAAATATCCCCCTGTAAAATCTAACACAATTTAAGTGGTGGAACTAGGGTGCTAGTCACTGAATTCTTAAAAGAAAGAAACAAAATTAGTATGGGCTTGAGCCAATAGCAGAGAATAGAAACTCCCCAATATTCTTGGGGTACAGTAGAAAAACTCCAGAGTACGTATAAAATATAATAGAATTGGCTATCACAAATTAAGTCCAAAGTCAATCCTTGTTATATAGCTACGCTGATATAGTGTAGGTATAGCTACAAATTAGTCCCACTAATATGGAAAAAAAATTAATTTGGAAATATACGAAAAAAGTGGGTGAAATATCCATACTTTTCTACTCAAAAATCCCACTCCTGTGCGCAAACCCCAAGAAGACCACAGATAAAATGTTTCCACATATACCATCAAGGAGAGAATCCATATCATTACTTTTTGTCGTAACAAAGAAGCTGAAACCAAGTCAGATGAGGTGTGACGAACCAACTGTGGAATTCAATGAGAAATGGTTTTCTTGTGAAATATGCAAATGCATAGAATTCATTAAACATAGGAAGATATATGAATGTAAGTAGAGTCAGGAAAGCAGAAACAGGAAAACATGTCCCATGACTGCAACAATGTAAAAAACAGAATAAAAATGGACTATGTAAGATAAACTTTGACCTTAGAGAAAAGATGAGCAAGTATACCCTCCCTGTTTCCTTTAAGAGGTGGGAAAATCAAAGTAGGCTATTGCAAATGGTATCAGGCAAGGTCAATGTTTTGGTTGGTTTTTGCTGAACTGTTTTTCCCCCTCAAAATCTTTATTACAATGGAACCCTCACTGAGTAGTTGGAAGGACTGGGTCTAAAGTACGACAGTAAGAACAACTCCTCTTCAAAGAAGTTTTAAGGATTAGAAGTGGGGAACGCAGATGTTCATGTTAGACAGAAATCAATAATTTCAGGTTTTAATTGTGGTTGAGGATGAGAGTAGACATGGAAAGGTTTGGAATAGACATTGTAGAGAAAGGTAGTAAATGTTGATAAGTAGTCTCTGATTCATTAACGATAGACCTCATTGGGAAGTATAACCAAAGACAAATGACAGTATGGGCGTGGCATTAAGAATGAATAAATACCTTAAGCAACAAGTAACCAAAGAAAAGCAGACAAGCACTCATTCATTCTGTCTCTCTCTCTATCTCTGTCTCTCTATCTCTCTCTCTGTCTTTCTCTCTCTCCCTCTCTCTCTCCCCCCTCCTTTCTTCTCTTCCCCCCTTCCCTTCCTCTGTCTTCCTCCTCTCTCAACTCCCCCCCCCTTCTCCCTTTTCCTCTCCTTCTCCCTTGCTCTACTCCTACAGTTTCCATAGTATAGTTAAAAGAGATAAGATTTGGGGTTAGATGATCCAGGTTCATATCACAGATCAGTTTCTTTTTAATCTCTTTTACTTTAGACAAATCACTGTACCTCTCTAAACTGTAACTTCCATGTCTATAAAACAGATAATTGCTAAGAGGCAGTTAGGAGGTATAGCAGATAGAACACTGAGCCTGGAGTTAGGAAGACACAAGTTCAAATCCAATTTCAGACACTTCCAAGCTGTGTCATGCTGGGGCAAGTCACTTTACCTCTATCTACCTCTGTTTCCCCATCTTTAAAATGGAAATAATAATAGTACCTAACTCCCAGGATTTTTGTGATGATCAAATCTGACAATATTTATGAAATACTTTGCAAAACTTAAAGAGTTATAGAAACACTAGATATTTGAGGTCCGTGCAAACTGTAAATAATATGATCACAAGACCAATTGCTATCCCTAAAGTAGCAAATTTGAGAAAAACTCAGTCACAAATTGTGAGAGTGCATGCTCCCGGCAGTTTGCTGGTATGTCTCTACAATTTGCCTCTAAATTAGGAGGGAAAAAATTATTAAGGCAAGCATCAAAAACACCTGAAAGAGAAGTTATCAGTAGGTAAATAAATGTAAGTCTGCTATATACTTTCTGAAAGGTTTTTTTATGCTGTTTCTTTTTTTATCGTACCTGACCTACCCATTCAAGACTGACCACTAGTGGTTTGGGTACAGTGCAACATTGCTGATAGCTAGGTTTTCAGGCAAGTGAACTATGCATTAACATGTCACCAAGAAAGAGAAGAGATTTTTTTTGAATGCCAGCCATAGGAAGTCTGCTTTCTATGAAAGAGCCTTCAGCACCTGAAAAAATGTACTCTATCCCCCAACATAAGGTTCATGATGCCACATTTCCAGAACACATATAATTTTGGCTTAGTTCCACAAAATGAACCCTTGAGCTGCCTCTATTTAATTACCACCCTCAGAAGCATTCTGACAGCCGCCATGCAATGCTTAGTAAGCATTTTGCTGCAGACAGCTTGAAGATGTATTGTAGCTTGGAAATTACTATACATGCCATGCCTGGTTCTGTCATCTGGCTTTGGGAATGCAGCCCACTTGTCTCTCTAATGAGCTGTCTGATGTTCCACCCATCTCACCTGTGGCAAACAGGAGTAAATGTAAGTAACCGTAAGTTGGCAGATTAGTGAGATCCAAACAAAAATATTCCTCTCTTGCATGTGGCCTTAGTTTCTTTAACTGACTAAACAGACATAGTATATAATTTACTCAGACTTGCACTCTGATGCAAAACATTACACACTTTCAAATTTTCAGCATAAATTAGAACAAACTCAAAAGTGATAGTTCCTCTCATTTTTTGCACAATATCTGGAAACTGTAGCAAGCTGAAAGAGACAAGTCTAAAGGGGAAAAAATGCTCAATCTCTCATCAACTATATACCTTCCAACAGTTTGATTTCACATGGGAGAATACTTCATAAAGCTGACATGAACACTAAGCCTAGCAACCTCTTTTTTAGCTAAGCATATTCTTGTGGCTTTTTAACATATATAATTATATCAGGGGGGTCATTATTTGATATGGAGTAGAGGCAAATCAATATAATTGTCTTCTAGTGTATTTTGCCACTTATGACTAAGGAAGAGAGGTAGATAGCATGGAAAATGGAAGGAAAAAAACATTCAATAAGGGACAGATCTGAGTAAAATTCTCACTTCACTCATTGATGTTTGTGTAACCTCTGGTACCCACCATCTTTTTTAGTTCTTTCTGAATTAAAATATCCATTTCTGGCCACCACTCTCAAGGTATGCTGTTTCTCCCATTAGAATGTAAGCTCCCAGAAGATAAACACTGCCTTTGCTTTTGTATTTGTATACCAAGGCTTATAAGGCACAGGATTCAGAACATACTAAATACTTATTGCTTTTTCTTCCTTCTTTCCTTCCTCTCTCTCTCTCCTCCTCCCTTTCTCTCTGTCTCTCTGACTCTCTATCTCTCTCTCTCTGTCTCTCTCTCTCTTTCACTCTCACTCTCTCTCGCTCTCTCTCTCTCATCAGGGTCAAATTTTCCTGAACTATAAAATGGTAGAATTCAACTTGATAATCTCTAAAGTACCTTCCATCTCTAAATATGTGATCTTAGTGTCAGATCATGTCACTTTTCTTGGTCTCAGTTTCCATATTTGTAAAATAAGGGGCTCAGACATAATGTTTTCTAAATTCCCTTCTAGGAGTAAATTCAAAGAATTCTTGTAAGCATTACTACATTGGAGGAACATGTACGAAAAGCAGTGTCAGAAAAAGAATGTTTCAGATGTATTGTTTTGGTTTCCAAAAATCTACAATGCAAATGTCTCAAGCCTGGTGAATTTTTAAACTGACATCCTCATACACCAATTTATCTCGTATCTCTACAAAGCTATTTTCATTACCAAAAAGCTAAGACAATCTGAGACAGTTGACCTGGGACAGACAGTCTCTGACTTTATCTTTTGATATCCACAAATTGAGAAAATGGAAGCGCTTCAAGAAAAAGATCTTGTCACTAAACATAAAGAAACCATGTGTTATAAAGAAAGACAATAGGAAACCACTCAACAAATGGCAACCTGAACAATAAAATCCTCTCTCTTTTGAACTGTTAAAATTACCCAATGAAATGACTTTTTTTCAAATATATTTTTTCACTCAACCTTTAGAGGAGATAGGTGTTACAATGCCTTTAGAAAAGGGCTTGCAGCCCAAGAAAAACATGACTGAACCAGCTTTTGAGGTCTCATAATAGGTCTCAGTGAATAATTAAAATGGGCACCTGGGAATGTCTTTTGTTTTTATTGTTACTAGGTTTGATATATATAAGCTATCTAACATACATAATCTGTATTTAGCATTCGCTGGGCAGAAGAAGCCTAGGGAATAACACATTAGAACTTGTATTTCAAGGAAGTGGTTAAAGTACTACCTTCAAAAAATCAATCTCTACTGATTCTCAGACAACCTGTGATTATGAAAGTAAGGCAACATGCTCAGGGGAAAAGAGAAAGCTCATCCAGACAACTCTCGGCATCAGGATCTGAATGTTACTGAAATACCAAAATGGCCCTGTTGGCCATATCTTCCCATAGGAAAGGATTGTAATTAGCATAGTTCAATGGAAAGACACTGGGCTTAGAGTTGGGGAAGACCTAGGTTTGAATTCTGACTTTGAGATTGAGTAGCAGCATAACCATGGAAAAGGAACTTTCCCATTCTGAGCTCCTAATTCCTCATCTGTTAACTAGGGATAGTCATACATATGTCGCCCACTTCACAGAGTGCTTTTGTAGAAAGCATTTTTGTTAATCTTACTACACTATAGAAGAGTGAATCTTGGGTTTCAAAAACTATTCCATTCAAAGTACACGTGTAATCTAATGTTAAGATTAGAAGTTGATGCCAAACCATTAAAGTTTAATGACTAAACTTGACACAGAAGAAGAAATATGAGAAAGTGTCACCCACATCACCACCCTCTGCAGAAGTGGAAACAAAGGGTAGAGAGTAATGTATATAATATAATATTGGACTCAGTTTATGTGCTGGTTAGCTTGTAGAAATGTTTTTCTTTTCCTTTTTATTATTTGTTACAATTAATAAGCACCCTGGGAACAGGAAGAGAGATATATTGGCAAATGACTGTGATGTATAAAACAAAAGATGTCAATACAATTTTTTAAAGTTGTAATCCATAGCTATGAAGCCTGCCATTTTGAACTTGTTGCTCTATAGGGTACAAGACTATTTTGTCAAGTTTGTCTTGAATCTGACAAGATTGGAGGCATGTGTTACAGTACCCTTAATATATGGGAATGGAACAATGCATTCCTAAATAGTGCTGAGTAGCCATCTGTCCACCCTGTACGAAGTGCTCAACTAAGCACTATAAATAAGGAGAAATAAGTGCACATTCCCACGCTGAGCCAGGACGCAAGTGACTTTTTAAATGGCATGCAGAAACTGTGAGCATGTCACGGCCAACTATCCCGACAAAATTAGACAAAGCAAAATGGTAACCATAGTTTAGTGGAAAGTATTAGGACTAGACTTGAATCCAGGCCTTTTAAATCTTGTCCTTACAAGTCTTATGATTAGGCAACACAAGTAACCTCTTCTGTGCCTCAGTTTTCTCATTTTAAAATGGAAATTATATTTATGCTGCCCCTCTCAATGTTAATTTGAGGAAAGTGCTATGAAAGTTGCAGAATATTTCTGCAAATGTAAGATATAACACTGCTACTGTAGCTCTTCTCCCCAAGTCCTTCCCTAGTCCTACACTCATCCTGGCATACAGGGAACTTCAGGTTTCTGAGGTCTGTGCCATGGGAGTACCAGATCTGAAAAGTTCTTCCGTTCTGGAAAGCTTTCAGTTGTATATTCAGCAATAGGTTAAAGTACCCGTGTAACACTGAACAAATCATTTAATATCTTGGAGAAGTTAGATGGTTCAGTAGATAGCTTTGGAAACTGGAAGATCTGAGTGCAAATGTTACCTCAGATACTTACTATCTGAGCAATGCTGGGGAAATTTCAAAGCCTCATTTTCCTCCAAATGAGGGAATATAATAAGATTGTAATAACCCCTACCTTATAGGTGTATTGTTAATATCAATGCTAGTTATTATCAATACTTCTAGGTCTCAGTTTCTTTATCTGTAACATGAGGGGATTGGACTGGATAGCCTGAGATCCTATTCATCTCTAAATCAAAGACCTGATGCATCTTTTCAAACAGTAACCTAAGACAAACAGGTTCTTCACCAGTAGGTTGGCCATCAGGTGACACATGCTTTAGGCATGGCAACACGTGAAACAAAGAAATATACAAAATAGTTCTCAGTCTTATGCTACCCCTTCTCCTCCTACGGTGATAGTGACAAAATAGTGGGAAATGGTACCAAGGATGATAAGAATTTTAGTCTGTCTATAAAATTTAACATAGCTATTTGCACTCTACATAAATCCCAGTATAATGACCAACAAGTAGCCATATTACTATAGCAACTGAATTTTACCAATGTTGACCTTCTCACTAGAGATGAAATATGGAAAATTTACTTAGTGAGAGCAAAAGATAAAGAGGTGGTTAGCCCAAGTGCTCCACTGGTGTCCTCATATCAGCACATCAGGTGGACCACCTCTGATAAACTTATGAGAGAATATATTCACAATAGTCATATAAGATGGGCAAAAATGTACAGTTTGCCATCAGCTTCAAAGGAAGAAATGTACAAGTTGATAAGATCACAAATCCATTTGAAAATTTGATCACTAATAGTACTAATGATAAAGCTTTACTACTTTATCTCTAAGTAAGGTTTAAAAAAACCCACAAATGTTCTCAAAATATATTTTCTAATATGAATTATCCTGAGGCCCAAGACATACACAGTAGGCCAGCTAGGATTTGAGTGGCTATCACTGAGTTTGTAACATAAACATCTGTATAGATGATACCCATAAAACATTTTGGAAATGGGAACAATAAATGGCATGGGTGATCCAATAGCAATTAGCATGGAAGAAATGATCAATTTCTGCCTGAAATCCTTGATGCTACAAATTTTCAGATATTAAAAAAGGTAAAATTGATTGTTAAACTAATTTTTTATGTTTTTTTGTCTTTGTGTGTGTGTGTACATGTGCATGTGCATGTGCCCGTGTGTGCCTAGGCATTCATGTCTGTGTGTGTGTGTGACTTTGTTCTATTTTAAGCGTTTGTAATAAGATAAAGAGGCAAGCAATTTTAAAAACTACCTTAAGTAATAAAATATATATTACATATCTCCCAGGAAGACTGAAAGCCACCAGCACTGGGTCCCCCTTTCTCTCCTCCCTTCCTCATTAACTGTCGTCCTCTCCCCAATGCCCCAGAACTCCAACTACAAGAATCTATCCAGGTTGTTTGACTGTTCATACGGCTTAGATGTCATAGCTTTATTTCTTTTGATGAGATAGAGAACTATCAGCCTTTACTATCTGTTGATAGCTCTGCTATTCCCTCCTAAGGCCTTCTAGGTCCAAGCACTGGAATCTAATCCACTGATGAAATCTAAGAATTTCTGGGTCTTCACTTAACCACTGAATCTTTAGGTCTTCTGAATCTTTCTATCCATGCTGCACCTGAACTTTCTTTAGTGTGAGCTCATGAGATCAGAGACTGTTTCACTGTTTCTATCTCTATCTCCAGTATTTAGCACACTGTTTGGCATACAATAAGTATGTGATAAATGCATTCTTGATTTATTCACTCATAAAATAAAAATTTGTATTACAGTTTTATGGGATTCATAGTAGCTTTGGTCAATGTATGTTTTCTGAAAAACAATAATGTTAATAATATTGTATCTATTATCACATGAGGTCCACAAATTTTTTATGTTAAAAAGGATTCCTCATACTTGAAAATTTGGAAACCGGTGTATTAACCCAAGTTACTTCCCTGGTATTCACAGCTCCAACATCTATGGTCTTTTCTGCTAACTTAATAACAGGCATTTTCATGTAAACTGTCAAGAAGTTATTTATATCACATTTTTAACACCATAAATGCAACTTGGGTCACAATTTTAAAACATCTGCATCAAAAACATTGATGCATATCCTAAAATACTATCTTAAAAATCCACAACATTTTGAAAGAAAGAAAAGGAGATGAGGCAGAGTCAAGATGGCAGAATGAAAGCAGGGCCTTGCTAGAGCTTTCCCCTCAAACCCAGTCAAATGCCTGTAAAACGATGACTCTAAACAAATTATGGAGCTTCAGAACTCACAGAATGGTGGAGTGAAGCAAATCTCTATCCCAAGACAGCCTGGAAGGTCGATGAGAAGCATCTATCATACCACAGTGGAAGCAGAGCATAGTCCAGTGTGGATCATGCTAGCACAGGTAGAACCTGAGCAGGCCTCAGGGAGATTAAATCACTGGCACTAGTGGCAGTTTCCAGACTTCACAACCCCAAAATGCTGAGGACAAATTGGAAGGTAAGGGGAAAAAAATCTGTCTGACCTGTATGAGAGAGTAGAGTGGTTTCACCCCAGACCCAGGTGGTAGAGGGAGGGGGCAGAGGAGCCCAAGGAAGCCACAGCAGTGGTAGGGGCACTGGCAATGGCTGTCTCTGGAACTCTAGGTTAATCATGCTAATGTTTGAAGTTGGTGCTATCCACTGACTTTTTTCAATTTCCTTCAAACCACCAAAAAAAAAAAAAAAAAGAAAGAAAGAAAAAACTAGCTCCCTTTCTACCCTAGGAGAAAATAAAAGATACATGAAGGATGACTTTCACTTCCTCAGACAAAAAGTGCCCTGGGATTTAGAAAGCATTTTCCCACTCACTGTTAGTTGAAAGTAAGAGTTCTTTTTCTCCCCACTTTCCCACCCCCCATATGGATAGATAGGCAGAAAGATATGTGTTAATATATAGATATAAATATAGATAGATGTGGCATGATGTCCATTTGGAACAAATATGTAGAATTGTAGATTACACTCACAGACTATTCCATGATGGACAAAATATTTACAATCTAGAAAGCCTTTTTTGAAAAGCATATTTTCCTTTTATATGAAGATAAAAAAAGAAAAGCTTTTAGGTCAGGGGCTATAGGGGGAAAAGAGCTAATGTCTCCTTGGGCTTTGAAGTAATACATAGTTCTTCATTACTGAAGTGTTCTGGTAGAGTATTCAAGGTGCTGGTAAACTGAGCCAGCATGTCTTAGAGCTATCTTCCACATGAGTAGCATGTGGCTTATTCTCAC
The DNA here is from genome assembly GCF_028372415.1 of Notamacropus eugenii. NCBI lineage: Eukaryota > Metazoa > Chordata > Mammalia > Diprotodontia > Macropodidae > Notamacropus > Notamacropus eugenii. The sequence continues at coordinate 174,149,055 of NC_092873.1, read as the reverse complement.
ATAGCCCAGCAAGACAAACATAAGTGCATTATGAGCAAATAACCAACCTTTATTGTTTTAGTATGCTAACATTACTTTAAAACATGGCATAGCTAAAAGGTAATGTATGATTTATGAATCCCTTAGGAAGTTTTCTGTTTAGAAACGTATCTGAAACACCGATAGATAGCAAACCAGGATTAAGTGTTCCTCTAGTAGTAAAATGCAACACATAAAATTCATTTTATAGTTATGTGAAATGTCTGAAAACAGAAAATTCCAGTGTATTTGAATGTTGTACATAACACTAGTGATTAATAGCATATGGGAATATTTCTAGTTTTGAATTCAAAGGAGTTCAAAACTCCTTCAATATGCTTTGCTTAAATGATTATTGTTACAAGGAAGGGTTAAATGTGAAAGAACCTCAGATGAAATGACTGTGGTCTCTAGGAACCTCTCAAAGTAATAGGGTTTAACTTGCTTGTGTTTAGAAGCTTCTTAGAGTGACCACCAAGGGATCCAATTCACTCCCACTGATATAATTTTTCAAATCTTGTTGAACTTTATTTCTTCAACAGTTTCACCCTATTCCCCAAGGGATATTTAGGGATAAATTGGGGAAATATTGGACAATGTTATTGTAGTTGTTTTGTTTTTAGTCTCATCATCATAGATTTAGAATTGGAAGGGATCCTAGAAGTCATCTAGTCTATAAACATCTTCAAATTCTACAATTCTTCAGCTAAATATTTAAGATAGATGCAGGAACTCCTCCTTAACTCGTATTCCATGCTTCAACATTCCCTTTTCACCATCTCCCATTCCATTCCCCTACATTTCAGTATCAGAACAAGGTAAAATTTCTTGCCACAGATTGCTAATGGCTCCCTTTCTCTCCTGTCTCCTCTGGGAGCTTGCACCTCAATCATTCCTCTCTTTTATCCATTCTTAATCTCTCCTTATCCAATGGCTCATTTCTTGCTAGCTACAAATATGCCCGAGTATCCCCATCCTTGAAACACCTTTATTTGACCTTGGTATTCCCTCAAGCTATCACACTAAATCTCTACACTCTTTCAGACAGACTTCTAGAAATAGTTGTCAGCACCTATTGTTTCCATTTAACCCCCTCCTGCTTACTTCTCAATCCTGATTATGACCCTACTATTCAAGTGAAACTGCTTTATGCAGGATTATCCCCTAATCTCAAAAATCCATGGCCTTTGTTTATTTATTGGTCCTTAAATTTCTTTCCCTCTCTGTAATATTTGACACAGCTGGCTACCTCCTCCTACTTATCTGACCACTCCACAGTTTCCTTTGCTGGATCACATCTCATACACCATTGATGGCCATAAGTCAGGACTCTTTTCTCATCCTGAATTATTAATATTTGTACTAATTATTGATGAATAAGTAGTTACTACAAATGACAAATTTACACCTATGTAAAACTGGTAATTTTACAAAATACTTTTTCACACCTCTGAGATACAAATAGTACAAAGATTACTATCTCTGTTTTACAAAAAGGAAATGGATGATTAGAACATTTTAAAGTGTTTTGTCAATAATTAATAAATTTTAGAGCATTTGACCCCAGGTTTCCTAACTTTAAACCTGACTTTCTCCTACAGTACACTGCGCCTAAATTGGTTAAATTTCTGTAGTGCTCTATGGCTTACCAGGCACTTAATAAACACTACTTCATTTGGTCCTCACAATAACCCTATGAAAGAAATACAAGACTATGACCTCTGCTGTCTTACTGAAGAGGAAATAGACTGGACGATACATAGTTAATACAACAACGAGGACTTTACTCAGGTCTTCTGACTACTATCTGAGTATTCTATCCCCAATAATCTTATGTCTTTTTGCTCTCTCTTTCCTTTTTTGAAGTTGTTTATTATCTTTTGGTTTTAGACCACAGTCATTTCATCTTAGGTTCTTTCACATTTAACCCTTCCTTGTAATAATAATCATTTAAGCAAAGCGTATTAACACAGCCACCAGATCTCATGGTGTATGTTGCATTCCACCTCTGAGGACCTTAACAAATAGGTTTCCTTGGTAATTCAGAAGGGCCAAAGTTGTTCATCACAATTCATCATTGTTTGATTTCTTTTTAGTGCCGTAATTGCTTATAATACATCATATGAGTTTTTCTGTATATTATTTCCTCATTTTTTTTACTTGCTGCCAACTCATACAAGTATTCCCACGCTTCTCTGAAATCCTCATATCTGTCTTTTCCTAGGGCTAAATAATATTCCATCAAATTCAAATACTACATTATATTGATTTAACCATTCCTCCAATTAATAGAAACCCTATTTTCCAGGGAGTTTTGTTTTGTTTTTCTATCAAAAAGAATGCATCTATGAATAGCTTATTATGTACAGGACCTTTATTTCTATCATTGACCTCCTTGTGGCATGTGATAGTAATGAGAATGCTAAAGCAAAAGCTATAAATGATTTAATACCTTTTCTTGCAAAATACAAACTGACTTTCAGAATAGTTAGACCAATTCATATCTCTATACCATATACTATATGATTGTGACTATATACTATATGCTTGTAATGGTAATTTAAATGGAGAGATCTTTCATTTTCATTAATAGGGCCATATGGTCTGCCTGGGTCACTTGGAAGCCTGAGTCACATGGAACCTGTGATGGGAGGAGTTTGCTGAATGGATAGAACAGGAAGCGGGGAAAAGAAAGAGGCAGAGCTAGAGCAGAGCTGAGAGGAAGTTAGTCCTGACAGCAGTCAGAGCTAGGAAGGATGCAGGTTGCTGGCTAGTGTGAGAGAAAGAACTTGTTTGTGATTTTAAGGGAGTCTGCTTGTGATTTATTTAATGAAGCTGGTTTGTGGAAAACCTGACGGGGGAAGACTTAAACATTGCTATTGTGTATAGATTTTTGTTACTATGATTGATTTGGCTTCCTGGTGTCTGAATCAATGTTTTGGTTCTGTCTTCCATGTGGAGAGTTTGTTGTATTTCAAGATTCAGAATTGTGCTGGGATATCCATGATCACAGTCAGCACTGTTTATATTGCGTTGGCACTACAATACTCTATCTATACTATATATTAGTGTGTCTGCATTCCTGTGACACTTCCAATATTACCTATTTCCTTTTTTTATCATTTTTGTTACTTTATTGGTTATGAAAATAGTTTATTTGATATTATTTCCTCTAATTATTAGTGATGTTGAACAATATTTCATATGATTGCTCATTGCTTCTATTCTTATAAAAATTGTGAAATCATAATATTTTGCCACATATCTATTAAGAAATGACCCTTGTTCTATTATATTTATGAAAATTCCCCACATAGCTTGATTACCAGATTTTTAGCAGATTGTTAATGCATAGATTCTTCTCTATTAAACAGTGGCTCTTCTTATTTGAGCTTCATTTGACTGCTAAGTTGTGTAGCAGATGATACATTAAACCTGTAGTCAAAGATTTTAAGTTCAAATCCTGCCTCGGACACTACTAGCTGTGTGATCTTTTACAGGTCACTTAACCTGTTCGCCCCAGGCTCCACACCTGTAAAATGAGTTCATAATGGTACCTATCTCCCAAAGTTATTGTGAGGATAGAATTAGATATTTGTAAAGCATTTTGCAAACCTTAAAGGCTACAAAAATGACAGTTATAACACTATTAATGATTATAATTATATAGTGTTAATATATTGTATAATTAATATGATCCAATGAACCCTAAATTATTATTAGTAGGTAATGTGTGATTATAAAATATTAGTATAGTAATTATTATTCTTCATTGATTTTATTTACCTAAATGAAGATCCTCCTCTCTATATACTCTCTCCCTCTCTCTCAAGAATCTGACTAGCCATAATCAGTTCAGTTATTGTTTCAGTGAAGACTGCTACATAATGTACCTAATATCTTTCTCACACTTTTCTCTCGAGCTACAGTTGCAAATCACCAACTATGTCTTGGAATCTCCACTTAGATGTCTCATGATGCATATCAAACTCACCATGTCCAAACTACATCCTATTATCTTCCTCCTGAAACCAACTTCCCTTCTTAATCTTTTTTCTTTCTGTTGAGGATACCACCATTCTTCCAGGCACCCAAGTTGACAGTCTCAGCAAAATCTTCAAGTCTTCACTGTCCCTCAGTAACCAGTGCCTTCCACTTTTCAACCAGTTGACAAGTTCTGACAATTCCACTTCCGCAATCTCTTTTATATCATCTCCTTTTCTCCATCCATATAGCCTTATATCCAAGTTCAGACCATCATCACATCTTTCTTCTGCTATTGCAGTTGCCTCTTAATTGGTCTCCTTACATTCAATATGTCTCTTTTGAATACATCCTCCACGTAGCCATTAAAATGATACTGCTTAAATGTGATGCTGACACTATCCCTTCACAACTTTTCCCAACTTCAATGGCTCCCTATTTTCCAGACTGATTATACATCACTATCTTTCAAGGACTCTATATTCCAGTCAAATTGACCTACTTGCATTTACTTATGCACAATACTCTATCTCCTGGCTCTGGTCAAAGATACAAGTTGTCACCCAAGTCTATAATGTTATTTCTCTCTTCCTTTTGCCTCATGGAATCCCTGGCTCATAAAAAGACCTCTTTTTATGAGCCAGCTCCTACTTAAGGTTTTCCATGGCCCTCGCAGGTATTAATGCTTTCCTCACTGAAATTGCTTTGTGGTGTGTGTGTGTGTGTGTGTGTGTGTGTGTGTGTGTGTGTATGTGTGTGTACCTACACAGAAAGGGAGGTAGAACTGTTAATAGACATATGATAGAAAGAGAGAAAAAGAAAGAGAGAGAGCGAGCTTGTTGGAACACTTTCTCTCCCCCGACCCCAATAGACTATAAGTGACTTGAGTGCAGAAACTATTTGTTTTTTGTCTTTGTATCCCTAGTACATTTCATGGTGCTAGTTTTTGTTAAATTTTATTGAGAATGTTGAGTTTAAATATATACCATTGCCTCAATTTTATTCAGTCCACAAACTTGCCGACTTTAAAAGCAATCAACTACTGACTGTATTTTTTCCTGTATATGCATCTCAGCCTTATCATATTACAATTCCTATATGACTGCTTCAAAGACTTTAGTAGAAACTCACAATCTGCTCAGACGGATGAACTTTCCAGAGGACTGGAAACAATCTCAACACCAATTTTCCAATCCTTTATCTTGTTTTTAATACTGGCATTGAAAATGAGTTCTAACAGTATTCTGACTTGCATCATTCATTCTTACTTGAAACCACCTATAATGGGAAATAAATCCAACAAGGTGCCATTACTCCCTATGTCAGTCATGTCAACCATGTTCCAACTAGACCCTATTATCTTTCCCCTGAAAGAACCTCCCTTCCTAACCTCTCTATTTCTGTTGAAGATACCACCATTCTTCCAGTCATCCAAGTTGGGTCCAGTCACCTAAATCTGTCATCCTTCTATGTAATTATTTTAATATGTTAGTGAATTCCTAGGGAACCAGAAAATTTTAAGTAGTTATGAAAGTCTCTGTCCCCTAGCTTTACAGGACTGAATGATCAACAAAGACATCATATATTCTAATGATCTGTAGATTTCTCTTGAAGCTGTTGAACTAAGAAAATCACATTGCCTATGGTGACTGGATTTCAAATTAAGCTTAGAATTCATATAGTATAGAGTACAGTCTATTTCAAATCAAAACATACCTAAAGAATTCCCTCTTATTCTTTTTAGTAAAATGCCCCTTCACCCTTATCAAAGCTAACTCTTCTACCGGCGTGTTTTGTCTCCTCTAGTATCTTCAGTTATCCTCCTCTCATATCTTTAATTTCTTTTTACTAACTCCATCCCCCTACCTAAAAAGATATTCAAGTCTCTCATATGCTGAAAAGTTTTCTCTCATCCCTATGATCCCAAGTTGTCCTTTTCTCTTTCCTTCCTTCATTTCACTGCCAACATGCTTTAGTAACCTGTAAGTAATTTTTCACATCTTGCTAATTGATTGCTTCCAATGGCTTTTACTCCATAACTCTGCTGAAATGATGCTCTAGAGGGCCGCCAATAATCTCTTCAATACAAAACTCAGAGCCTATTAGTCTTCATCTTCACAGAATCTGAGACTCTAACTTTTCATTTCCAATACACTAACCTAGGTCAAATCTCTATAATGTTTTGCTGAACTGTTTGGAAAGCTTGTTTTCCTTGACTCTTGTCTTCCACCCTTCTAGTCTTTTCAACATAGTGCTGCCAAGGTAATCTCATTCAAGTAAAGATGATATCATGGGAACCTTTGATGAAAGGATCTTCAATGACTGCCCATTGCCCAATGACTAAGATCCAAAAAACTTGGCATTCAAGATCCTCCTCCCAAACCATTCTTCAATCATTTTTACTCATGACCTCATGACTCCCTTTCACATATTGAATGTTATAACCAAAACCAAAGTGTATTATTTACTATTCATCAAATATGCTTTGCATTTTTCTCTGTTCCTTGGCTTCCACTATTCTCTATGCTTAGAATACCTTTCCTCCATTCAATTCAGTGTAATTCAGCAAGGATTTACTGAATTCCTACTATGTTCTAGGCATTATGCTAAGTGATGGAGATACAAATACAAAATGGAAGCTGTCTCTGCCATCAAAGGCTTTACGTTTTACAGGAGAGAAACAAAACATAGAGAAAAATGAAAATATAATGGATAGAGACTGTGCCTGTGATTTCATGGATATAAGGAGTTCCAAATGAAGAAATTCCCTCTACTTTGCAACTAGTTTTAGACAATTGTCTGGGACAACAAGAGGTTAAATGACTTGCCCATAGTCACATGGCCAATATATGCTGTTGACATATTGAATTCATATCTTCTTGGTCCCTAACTTAACTCTTAATCTATATCACTCTACCTCTTAAGGGACAAAATAAGTACATAGCAAATTCAAAGCAAATAAGGGGAGGACAATAACATTTAGGAGGAAGGGAAATCAGTCAAAGTTTTGACTTTTTAGACCTAACTGGAGCTGAGGTTGAAATGGAAATGGAAATAAAAACTCCTAGAGGAAGAAGTAAAAAAGGAGATTATTCCAGGCATGGGAAAGAACTTGGTGGGGGCAGAGGGAAGCTAGGGAGGGGGAAACATTTGCAATAGTATATATGCAATTCAGTCATTTGGCCAGTTTGACTCAAACAGAGAATATCTAAGGTGAAGTATTGTGAAATCACTTGCAAAGACAGCTTGGAGTCAAATGGCAAAGAACTTAAAATGCCAAAAAGAGAAATTTGTATTGTATCCTAAAGGCAATAGGGAGCCACCAAGACATAGTGAGCAGGGCAATGGCATGTTCATATCCATGCTTTAGGAATATCAATTTGGTAGCTGTGTGGCTAGAATAGTCACCTACTCTTCCCATTCAAGGATGACTTACTCCATCAAATTTTCCTTAATTCAGTTCAACAAATGCAAGAAAATTATACAAAGCATTAGGCTTTTATGATGTCTTTGGTGAACCATCAGTCTCATAGAGTTAGTGGAGAGAACCTTTGGTAAATAATTACATAGTATAATAAAATAATCCTCTCAGCTAGAATGATCTCTCCATCCTTTGAATTCCCAATGCACCCTGCCTCTTTCTCATATCACTTATTGTAGTCAGTCTTGTATTATAATTATTTGTGCACTTTCATTATTCTCAATTACTATCTTTCAAGCTCTTTGACACTGACCTTGCTGGGTATTTTTTTGCATATTACACTCCATCTCCTGACTCTAGACATTTTCATTGGTTGTCCCCCATAACTGAATATGTCTGAATATGTCTGTCTGTCTGTCTGTCTTTCTGTCTGTCTGTCTGTCTGTCTCTCTCTCTCTCTCTCTCTCTCTCTCTCTCTGTCTGTCTGTCTCTCTCTCTCTCCCTCTCCTGGTTTCCCTGACTTCCTTAAATTCTAAGCTGAAGTTCCACCTTCTACAAAAAGTCATTCACAATACTCAAACTTAAATGCTTTCCCTTTGATATTATCTTCAGTTTCTCCTGTATATATTTAGCTTACATGTAGTCATCTATAGAGTGGCTCCCTCATCAGACTATGAGTAAATTTTCCCCTTTCTTTCTATCTCCAGTATTTGGTACAGTGTCTGGCATACAACAGACATTTAATAGATTCTTGATCATGTGACTTAACTTGAAAGCAGGAATGGTATTTTCTTCATTTATTGCATCCCTCATAGAACCTAGTCCAGTGATCCTTTACACATAACACATGCTTGGTATCACCTTAATATCTGATTGAAATACCTGATTTTACTTCTCATATAGTCCATGATTGGAATTAAATATTTGTTTTTGCCTATGTTGACTTTGAAACTCTTTAACCTAGCAAGAAGTCCATGAAGTCATCTCTGTAGTAAATTATCTCTACTTTTTCCCACATGAATGAAGTAAGCCATAGGAAGTAGTTTTCTTCCTTTTCTAGTCTTCAGCATCCTTTACTACTTTCTCTGAGGGTGGGGCTTTATGAACCACTGCATCCACATACTTTACAACTTTTTAGAGAATAAAGTTTAAGTATTACAGAATAAAATGCTCTTGCCCTTCTACTAAGTTTTCTACATTAGTAGATGATAGAACTTTGGATACAGGTACCATTGGAAAAATATGTTTTTAGTTTTCAGGTTGGGATAATATTGGTTAAACTCAGTCATATGGTAAACATACATATCACAGTGAATGGTTAATGCTGGTAAAAGGCTCTAGAACCTTATATCCTAGTCCTCTTTCTGACATTAATTAGCAGTGTGAAAAAGTAGAGAAAACTGATATACTCTTTGCTCCCCACTGCAACTCCTAAATTCTACCTTTAATGATATTGCTCAGCAGCTTTTCCTTCTTTGAGGTTCTCTCTAAATGTGTGACCAAATCCATATCCTGGTGGTGTCTCTTGCCTATTCTTCAATGAGTTTAGTCCCTGGCTCACAATTTTTCTGCCTGCATAGTAGGGAATTTCCACAGCTAGGTCACTGATCGTTGTCTTGCTTCAACAACCTAGTTTCCCAATTCCTTAATCTACTAGACTTCCAAGATCAACTGCCCCATTCTAGCTGCTCTATATACAGGAATGCTGTGGCTAAGTTTATTTACCTTGGTACTGTACTTTCCAGGGATATACACATTGACAACAAGGTTGAAGCATACATTACCAGAGCTAGTTCAGTGTTTGGGAGGTTCTGAAGAAAAGTTTGGGAGAGAAGAGGTATTACTGACTACCAAACTGAAGGTCTACAGAGCCGTTGTGCTGACCTCATTGTTGTATGCCTGTGAAACATGGACAGTCTACCAGCACCATGCCAGAAAACTGAATCGCTTCCATCTGAACTGTCTTTGGAAGATTCTGAAGATCCCCTGATAGGATAAGGTACCAGATACTGAGGTCCTTACTAAATTGCCAAGCATTCAAACTATGCTTCAGAGAGTGTAGCTCTGATGGGCTGGCCATGTTGTTTAAATACAAAATGTATGCTTGCCAAAAAGACTATTTTATGGAGAACTCCCATGAGGTAGGTGATCACATGGTGGTCAGAAGAAGCGATACAAGGACACTCTCAAGGTCTCTCTCAAAAATTTTGGATTTGATTGTGCTAAATGGGAGATACTGGCACAGGACCATTCAGTATGGCATGCCCATATCAGAAAGGGAAATGTGCTCTGTGAGCAAAGCAGAATTGAGACAGCACAAAGTAACCCCAAATGGACTATCTGTGACCAATCTGTGGTAGAGCATTCTGAGCTCATATGGGTCTGATCAGCCACAGTCAGACATATGGAAACTTGACTTTATCATGGTGAAGTCATTTTGGTCCTCTTCGAGAATGAAGGACAACCTACCACCCAACCAATAAAAACCATGAAACCATGCTGACTAGGTCCACCACAAATTTTTGTTACCACAGTTCTACTGTCCCCCTACTTCAACAAGACAATCTTTCCACTCTTTGCTAATTAGCTAATTTTTTTTTCTCCTCACCATAATTGCTGTTTCAAATCTTCCTTTCTCTACTCAAGCTTCCCATAGTATCTCCTCCTCCAATTCTTTCAGCTAAGGAACTCACCTTACAATTCACCACAAAAAAAAAAGACTATTCACCATGAGCTTCCTCTTCTCTCCCATTACATCTACTCTAACATCATTCCCTACTATCTCTTCCTGCCTCACAGGAAGAGATGTTCCTTCTTCTTGCCAAACACATCTAAATCCAATCTTGATCCCTTCCTATTCCCACACCTATAACAGATTATTGCAGATATGCTCTCTGTCTCTAATCTTCAATTTCTTCCTATCTAAAGACTATTTCCCTGCTGCCTGCAAACATGCCCATCCTTAAAAAAAAAAACTACTAGATCTTACCATTTCTACTACCTATCATCTGATACCAGTCCTCTCCTCAATTAAACTTCTTGAAGAAGCCATCTGCAGTAGATGCCTCCACTTTCTCTCTTTTCACTTTCTTTTTTTTAGTTTTTTAAATTTTTTAATTTTATTTTATTTTTCATTTTTAACACAGTTCGTGTCACATAAAACAATTCCAACTTTTGGTCAGGTGATACTTCTTTTTAAAACATTTGCAATATAGACCACAAAAGAATTTTTTTTTTAAAACATTAACCAACTGAGACACAAATGATATTTATGTATGCCAACTTCACAAGCCCTTGACCTAATTGTCTCCACACTGTTACTAAGAATTAAAGGACCCTAACTTATTGTTGTTGGTCTAAAGTCCTAAGCCTAATAGCTTAATTTTGTACTTATCCTTGGATGTTCCCCTACCAATAATCTATAATTTAATAGATCTGGTATTAAGCTTACAAACCTTTTGACTATAGGAAATTGCCACTAAGAGTAGGGACATTGCAGGGAAACAATATCTCCCCAACTTCATGTCAATTCCGGGTAGGAGTAGATTGTCAACTTTCATTCAGTCAGGTTTAAAGTCTGCCAGGTGTCAGTGGGGAAACTGAGTCAGGAGAATCCAACCTCAGCCCAGGCTGAACAGCCACTCTCCCACCCTTCCCATGAGATCACCTTTTTCAGTTCATACCAGCATCTCACAGGCTTACTGGCACCATGGATTGGAGACTCAGACCACCTTTCTTGCTATCCATACCTGGAACTAGACTCAGAAGAACAGTCAGTTAATAGTCCCATAGCATCTTAAAATAGCAAGTTCCAATAACCAGGTTTCAAATACAACTATAATTTCACTTTGACTAAGGAACATCTTTTGAGGCAAGTCTTAAGTGACTTACATGCCTTTCTATACATGTTCTAGTTCCTGATTAAATAGCAATCATAAAATCAAATTTATCATTAAAATTTTAACTTTTCCATCAATGCCAAATTTTACCTGAGGTTACCTGCCTCTAGGAAATTTAGACTAAAATTCTTTTTCCCCAAACTAAAGATGTCTTTGATTTATCCTCAGTAATTAATTCAGTCAATTGTTTTAATACTAATTGCTTTTACATCACTTTGTAACATGTACAATTTTTCTCCCTATCACTCCCCTCCCCCACTTCCCAATACCTTGCATTCTGATTACCCTCAATGTACCCTCCCTTCTATCACATCCCACTCTTCCCTTATCCCCATCTTCTCTCTTTTCTTGTAGGGCAAGATAAATTTCTATACCCCATACCCTGTGTTTCTTATTTCCCAGTTGTATGCAATAAAAATTCTCAACATTTGTTTCTAATACTGTGAATTTCAACTTCTTTCCCTCCCTCTCTCCCTAGCCATCCCCACTAAGAAGGCAAGCAGTTCAATACAGACTAAATATGTGTCATTTTGTAAAAGACTTCCATAATAATCATGTTGTGTAACACTAACTATATTGCCCTCTATCCTACTCTATCCCCCTTATTTTTTTATTCCCTTATTTGACCTTGTCCCTTCCCAAAAGTTTTTACTTCTAGTTACTCCCTTCTCCCATTTGCCCTCCCTTCTATCATTCCCCTCACCATACTTGTCACCTCCTCCCCTACTTTTCTGTAGTGTAAGATTTTCATACCAAATTTAGTGAGTATGTTATTCCCTCTTTCCACTACATGTGGAGAGAGTAGCTTCCCTTTTTCCCTCTCCCCTTCTACCTTTTCTCCTCCATTGAACAACATTTTTCTTATCCCTTTTATGAGTTATAGCCTGCCGCATTCCATTTCTCCCTTTCTCCTCCCAGTATTTTCTTCCCTCACCCCTTAATTTTTATTTTGTTTTTTTTTGTGTGGATATCATCTCTTCTGATTCAACACAACCTGTACTCTCCATCTATATATGTGTATGTGTGTGCATATGTACAGCCCCTCCACTTACCCAAATGCTGAGAAAAGATTCAAGAGTTATAAATATTTTCTTTCCATGTAGGAATGTAAATAGTTCAGCTTTAGAAAGTCTTTTACGATTTCTCTTTCCTGTTTACCTTTTCATGCTTCTCTTGATTCTTGTGTTGGAAAGTCAAATTTTCTATACAGTTCTGGTCTTTCCATCAGTATGAATGCTCCAAAGTCCTCTATATCATTGAATGACCATTTATTCCCTTGAAGTATTATACTCAGTTTTGCTGGATAGGTGATTCTTGGTTTTAATTCTAGTTCCTTTGACTTCTGGAATATCCTATCCCAAACCCTTCAATCCCTTAATATTGAAGCTGCCAGATCCTGTGTTATCCTGATTGTATTTCCACATTACTTGAATTGTTTCTTTCTAGTTGCTTGCAGTATTTTCTCCTTGATCTGAGAACTCTGAAAATTGGCCACAATATTCCTAGGAGTTTCTCTCTTCGGGTCTCTTTCAGGAGGTGATCATGGATTCTTTCAATATTTATTTTGCCCTCTGGTTCTAGAATATCAGGACAGTTTTCCTTGATAGTTTCATGGAAGATAAAGTCTAAGCTCTTTTTTGATCATGGCTTTCAGGCAGTCCCATAATTTTTAGATTGTTTCTCCTGGATCTATTTTCCAGGTCAGTTGTTTTTCCAATGAAATGTTTCACATTATCTTCTATTTTTTCAAACTTTTGGTTTTGTTTGTTGACTGCTTGGTTTATCTCATAGTCATTCATTTCTCTGAACTCAATTCTCTCTTTCAAAGAACTATTTTGTTCAGTGAGCTTTTGAACCTTCTCCTCCATTTGACTAATTCTGCTTTTTAAAGTCTCCTTCTCCTCATTGGCTTTTTGAACCTCTTTTTCCAATTGAGTTAGCCTCTTTTTAAAGTTGTTATTTTCCTCAGCACTTTCTGGTTCTCCTTTAGCAAGCTGTTAATTCGCTTTTCAAGCTCTTCTATTGCCTGAATTTAAGTTCCCTTTGAAGGCTCTGGAGGCAGGGGCCTTGACTTTCTGCAACAGTATACCTTGTTCTTCCTCATCCAAAAGGATGGGAGGAGACACTAGTTCACTAAGAAAGTAACCTTCTATGGTCTTACTTTTTTTCCCTTTTTTTGGGCATTTTCCCAGCCAGTTACTTGACTTCTGAGTTTCCTCTCCACAACTACCTTGCCTGCTGTTCTGCCAAGCCAGCACTGGGGGCTGAGATTCAGATGAGCTGCTCCAATCCCCCAGGGGCTTTAGGTGGGGGCAGGGCTGCTATTCAGTGTGAGATTAAGATCAGCTGTTCAGGTGGGGGCAGGGCTGCCACACAGGGCTCAGTTCCCTCAGGGGCTTTACAATGAGGCCTTCAACAATGGAAGCTGGCTTCTGGTTGCTGCCTGCCTTGGGAGCCCTTGTCTCCTGCTGCCTCCCCTACTGCCACCTGAGGAGGCCTGAGTTTTTGGGACACCCTGCTCCCTTGTCTGCCAGCTGAAAAAACCCTCTCACTGACCTTTAGCACCTGTGAGTTGAGGGATCTGTGCTGCCCCTGGAGATTCTGTCCCTGAAACTTGCTCAGTCCTGCTCCTCCCATGCTGCAAGGCCAAGGCTGGGCTGGGCTCTGTTCCATGTTCAGTGCGACAGACCTTTCCTGTTGGTCTTTCAGGTCATTCTGGGATAGAAATCTCCACCACTCTGTTGTTCTGTGGCTTCTGCTGCTCTAGAATTTGTTGAGAGTCCTTCTTTACAGGTATTTTATGGGCTGTGAGGGAAGAGCTAGTGTATGTGCATCTTTCTACTCTGCCATCTTGGCTCTGCCCCCCCTTTTCACTTTCTTATAAACCTCTAATCCTGAAAATGGTCTTCTCTTAATTCATGTCCTACCTCTGTGTAGTATCTGATACTGCTGATCATCTCCTTTTGAATAATCTCTCCTTTTGAGGTTTTTATGACTTTTTTCTCTCATAGTTCTTTTTCCTATCTATTTGCTTTTTCTTCAGTCTCTTTTGCTGAGTCTCCAACAATGTCATCATCAATAGTCCTTTTTCTCTTTCCCCCTTTATAACAAGGTACCAAACTTACAACCCAACCTCAGACAAAACTCTGGGAGTATAGATTAATATAATTGGGAAATGTTTAACAAAATAAATAAAATACAATAAAACATGCAATAGTAATTTGAGGTTTCCTAAAAAATACGCAGCCAGCAGAGATCCATTTCTATATGAGTTGACTCTTCTGCTCAACACTCTCTCACTTGGTGATCTCATCAGCAACCATGGATTCAATTATTATCTCTTTGGTAATGATTCCCAGATCTATTTATCCAGTCTGAATCTTTTCCCTAAATTCCAAGGCCACATCACCAACAATCTACTAGACATTCATACTGGATATCTCATTGACATCCAAAATTCAGTTTCTCCAAAATAGTACTCATTCTTTCCCCCAAATCTCACCCTTATTCTGAAATTTCCTTTTACTATTGAGAGCACTACCATCCTCCTAGTCTTCCAAGTTTTCAAATCTACTATTTTCACCTCCACAACATATCTTATATATGCCCCCTTCTTCTCATTCATACAGCCAGCACTGGCCTCCCTTACCTCGAGTCTCTCTCTAGTCTGATCTGTCTTCCACACAGCCAACAAAGTGCTTTTCCTAAAACATATGTCTGACCACTTAACTATAATACTCAGAAATTCCCACTGGTTCCCAAGGATCAAATTTAAATCAATTTGATTGGCATTTAAATCTCTTCACAAACTGGCCCCTCTCTATCTCTTTAGCTTTCTTTTGTATCAGTCTTCTCCAGGTGTTCCAGAGTAGACAAACACTGGCCTATCTGCTGTGCCTTGCACACACTGCTCCATCCCCTAACAAGTATGCCTTTGCACTGTCCAGTCTTTATGCCTAAAATAATATTCTACCTCTTTTCTACCACCTCTTAAAATCTCTAATTGCTTTCAAGACTCAGATCAAATACCACCATCCACAAGAGGCCTTTTTTCCTTCCTTCCCCCATTGCTGGTATCTTCCCCTCTAAAATTGCTTTCTGTCTAGGTGGTATAGTGGATGCATTAGACTTTGAGTCACAAAGACCTGGGTTCAAATAATTCTTTGGGCTTTTAATGGCTGTGTGATCCTGCTCAAGTCAATTAACCTTTCTAGGCATGTCCCCTCATTAGTAAAAATGGGAGGTTTAGACTCAGTGGTTTGTAAGGTCCCTTCCACCTCTAAATCTATCCTGTGTATCTTGCATATATTTTATACGTAGATAGATATGAATTATGTATGTGCATGTGTATATACACATTGTTTAACTCAGAATGTAAGATCCTTGAGGCAGGGAAAGGTTTTGCTTTTTCTTCGCATCCTCTATGTTTAGCCTAGTACTTAGAATATAGTAAGTGCTTAATAAATGCGTGCTGATTGGTTGAGTCATTGAAAGTTAGGAAAAAGATATTTCACTTAACTGGGATTTTAGATGTTATACATTTTGGTACATTACAGAGGCAGAAGCCTGGAAAAGTAGCTAAGTTCTGAATTTCAAGTCAAAAAGATCTGGTTCCACTCTCTCCTCTAATTGTTTGACTCTGAGGAAGTAACAAACTTTTTTATATCTCAAATTTCTCCTTATGATCTATCTGCTAAGGAAGAGTCTAATTTTAAGCTAAATTATTGGAGGAATTACCCAGACCTATAGCTCCCCATGATGATAGATCATAGATTCTTACTGTACTCCCACAGATTTTGTGTGCATGTTTTTTTTGGGGGGGAGAATATGTTTACTTTCAGAGAGTATTAGCAGTTAAAAGGGTTATACATATTGGACTGACAATAAAAATACCTGAGCTCTAGCTGCAGCTCTTCTATGTCATCTGACCAAGTTACCACCTCTGTATACCTCGGTTTCTTGTTCTATAAAATGATATTTCATCAAATATTAAGGTCTCATTCTCTGATGAACTCCGGCTCTGCAGTTTTTTCCGATCTCAGTCAAACTTTACAGGCAGCAAGGTCTCCTATAGACTCTGTACTATGGGTTTGATCAGACCACCCTATGAAAGAGTACACTGCTAAGCACTCCCACTAGCAGCAAATATAAACATCTACTCAGTTTCCAATAAATTTGGGCCACAAGATCTGGAAAACTCACACAAGGAAAGTTAAAACAATATTGGTTATCACCTGGTATTTATAGCAACCACCTCCAGTTGGGATTGAGATTTTACATGAGGGATACTTTTATGTGTTTGCATGATCTTTTTTACACCTAGAGGATATCTCAAACTTTCTTAGAATTCTTTACACTTGTTTCTGACACTTAGCTATTTCAGAATGTTATGTTACACAGATCTAGAATATACTATATATACATACATATATATACATATAGATAGATCTTTCCTTATAAGTCAGCTTCCACAGTCCCTTAATCAGCTTTGTTACTCTTTTCTGAACTAACTCCAATTTTCTGACATCTTCCCAATATTGTTTGGCCATAAATTTATGTAATGTCCATTCTATGGGTAGTTTCATGGGGACAGAGTTCATATTGATAAAGCCTGAGTTCCCTTTACTGGCTTTTTTTTTTCTTGACATATCAAACTGTCCTACCCTAACTTTCTCTAAGGAGGTAAAGAGAAGATCATAGACTGGACAGACATGTAGTCCAACTCCTTCATTTTACAGATAAGGAAACCGAACCCAGAGAGATCAAAATTTGCTGAAGAATTTGCAAAAGGTATATGAAGTCACCTACATTCCAATAGAAATGGCAGTATAGTCTAGTAAGAGTTGTGGACTTCGAATCAGAGAATGCTTAGGTTCAAATTTTGCCTCATGTTTATCAGCTAGTTGACCATGTAATAAGAACTATGATAACAAAATGGTTAATCTTTGTACTAATTTGTTTAATCTTATTCTTCCTGGTGATTCTGTTATTTGCTTGTTCTTGGTTTGGATATATGATTGCTTTAGTGTCTAGGTGTCTCTATACAGAAATTCCCTTCACTAACATAGATTCACAACTATTATGGAGCTCATTTTAGATAAGTGCCTGGGGCATTGAGAGATCAAGCTATTTGCTGAAGGTGTCAGAGGCAAGACGTATACTCAACTCTGACCTTGACTCCAGACTCTCTGTTAGATGACCTGTAAAGTTGGATAAGACAACTATCCAGTTATGAGAATGTTTTAGTCTACTAAATTTGGAACTCTGCTTTCATTTCAAATCCTTAATAATTTGTGTTGTGGAGGCAGCATGGTTTAATAACAGATAGCCAGCTTGGAAGCCAGGCAAATCTGGGTTCAAGTCCCTCCTCTGACATATCATACCACTTATGTGACCATGGGCAATTCATTTAAATCTCTCAATGCTCTTGGCAGATTTCTAAGAATATAAAGTACAGAGAATGTGTTTATCTTCACTGGTAAGGGAAGCTTTCTCACCGGGGATTCTCTTCCAACAATGAAGTCACAGGTCCAGTCCTGATGCCTAATGATTTGTATTACCTTGACTTTTCCCAGGCACTCTCACCATGTACAGCTTTGTGGTTTATATTGTCTTAAGCAGTATCACATTTTATCTAGTTCATATGTCCAGTGGTATTTTGATACACAAAATAAGGAAGAGAAAGGAGAGGAAGGAGAGGAAGAAAAAGAAAATAAAACTACTTACCTAGCACTTTAAGGTTTGCAAAGCATTCTACAAATAATATTCATTTGATTCTCACAATAACACCTAAGAGGTAGGTGCTATTATAATCTTCATTTTACAGATGAGGAAACTAAGGCAGATGGAGATTAAGTAAGCTAATATCTGAAACTAGAGCTGAACTCAGGTCTTCCTGACTCCAGGTTCAGGGTTCTATCCATTCTCCTCCATCTCTACACTACCCAGATGGATTTTACAAATGAGAAAACTGAGGACCTGAGAAGCATTGTGACTTAAGGTTACAAGGGAAAGTTGTCAGGCTGCAAAGAAAAAAGCACTGACTATTAAATCAGTGGATATGGACTGGAATCCTAGCTGTTGACTATTGCTATGACCTTGAATAAGTCCTTTTGTATTGCTGGGACTCAGTTTTTCTCCTGTAAAATAAAGGGAGTGGACAAGATGATAATGAAGGTGTCTTCAGGATCTAAATCTTAAGATCCCACAGGATTATCTTGATAGTAGAGCTAGGACTAGGAACCTGAACTCTAATTGCTTAGTCCAGTGCCATAATTACTATTACTATAGTGACATTATTTCCAAACTAAACTCCTTTCCCTGACTATAGATAGAAAGACAGAGATATAGATATATATGTATATAACTTTTGAAAACTAAAAAAGTGGATAAATCTGAGCACAATACAACCAGAAACATTTATAACATTTATATATAATTTTAAAGTCTAAAAAAACACTCCTTACTTTAATGGTAATTCCATTTCATAGGTAAGTAAACTAAGGCTCATTAAGTTTAATCACATAGCTAGGAAGTCTTGGACTCTGCACTCAAGCCTGGGCCTCCTAATTTCAATGCTATATCTACATATTCCTTCACATCCAATTTAAATTCTATTTCACTACAGAGTCAGTCAATCAATAAACATTTATTAAACACCCATTACATGTCAGACATTGTGCTGTGAAGTATACCTATTTATTAATATAATTTGCCCTTTCTATATAACAGAGTGACAGGTTAGAGTTGTACCTCTACAAAGGTACCATTCATGAGGCTGGGGAGGAAGGAATGAGAAGAGGAAGAAAAGTGGTTATAGATTGAATTTCCCTATAGCAAATTTTCATGAAATTTTAGAGTTAAAAGGAAATTTTGAGATCATTTCCCTTATTTTACATGTGAGGAAATTGAGATCCAGAAAAATAATATGACCTTTTTAGTATTTCTATTATTAATAAATTAATAAATGTTCACAAAATGTTTTAAATATTATCTTATTTAACCCTTCCAACAACTCTTAGAAGTAGATGGCATTATTATCTCCATTTTACATATGACAAAAATGTGACTGAGTTTTAACTATTCACACAGCAAATCAATATCTCAGACAGGATTTGAACTCAAGACTTAAGATGAAAGAACCATAGATTTAGAGCTGAAAAGGTTTTAAGGGGTCACAGAGTCCATCCAATCCATATTTTGCAGATGATAAAACACATTGAGAACAAGTTAAGGGACTTACCTAAGGTTATACAACTACTAAGTCGAGTAACTAGGATTTGAATTCAGATCTTGCTTGAGTTCAGATCCAGTTTACTACCCATTATGCCACCTACCTGTCTTGATAATAAGCAACTGAAATAAGGTGACTCAATTAATCAGTGACAGCTAAAACTAGGACCCACATCAGTTCATTGGTTCCTTAACCAGTATCTTATATCTCCAATTTTCTTGTTGCTTTTCACTATAAAAATGAAGATTTGTTTCTTTTCAGGGGAAATTGGGACCCTAAAATTAAGCTTTCAAATGTTTTAATTTCAGGACAAATGAATTTCAATACCAATTAAGATTTTATAAAACATAAATTACAAACTATCTTCATTAAGTGAATATAGTTACTTTTATGTTAGACATATAGCTCAGAGATCTAAAGCAGAAGGGGGAAACCTCTAACCTAGTTCTGAAATTATCTAACCTTCTTGTGATTTTGCAATGTCTGCCATTACTGGAGCCCAGAGAATCATTTTCTCTGTGACTCTACTATTTTGAGCAGTTATGCTAAATGTTTTAGGACTAAAGAATATATTCTAGACTTAGTGTCAAGAAACCTGGGCTTTATTCTCCACTCTGTGACCTTAGGTAAGTTCTCTGAACCTCAGTTTCCAAAATTGTGATCTAAGAAGGCTGGATGAACTTCATGATCTCCAAAGTCCCTTCTAAGTTAATATCCTATTATATCATGTATCTACTAATTAACTTTTAAAGGACAGTAATAAAATGAGAATTTCAGGGCGTTTGGATGGGTGAGTGAGGCTGACAGTGAGGGTGAAACTTACTTCTACCAGTAGACGCATTTTAGAACCTGGTTTTCATTTGTCTTTCTCTGAATGTCTAATGTATTTTTCTCTCTCTATCCTTCTGCATACTGTCTTTCTGGGGCTCTTACCTCTTCCTTCTCATTATCCTCCCTTTATCTCCTTTTCCTCTTTTCCCTTTCCCTTGTTCTATCACTCTCCCTTAATTGGATGTATATGAAAATGAAGTATAGAGATAGATTTTAACATCTTATTTTTATCAGACAAAACCCTATTTCTCCCGACCTTCATTTACAAAGTAAGGAGTAAGGTAGACATATTTTTGTAAGGAAAAAAAAACATTTAAATTAGGTTTCCTTTTATTGGTGTGCGACCTTTGATATTTTCTCTATGTCAGTGACCCTCAGTAGAAATCAGGTTGCCCACCATTGGTCTAAAAGAAAATCAATGATAGTTTAAAAATAATACTGTGTATCTGTATAACCCAACTTCTTTCAAAGGGCATTCACATCTGTTTTTCTTATTTGATCCTAATAGTTTAACTAATAGGAGCACAATGCACTAAAAAAGTTACTTACTTTCTTAGTGTTATTGTTGTTTTGGGTTGGGGGGGAGTGGTTGTTTTCCCTTCTAGATCAGTTTTTACAGCTAGAAAACAGGCACACCTCTCTGGTTCTAACAAAATTCTATTCTATTTTATAGAGGTGGCTGCTTTAAGTAATTAATAGGTTTGATCTGGGCCAAAGTGGAAACCCAGAGACAGACCTGGCAGCAGTAAAATCTCTCAGTAAATTAACTCAGGGAGAAGCCCATTTACAGGAAAGAACTGCCAAATGGTCCTAAACAGTATGCAAAAAGAGTCTTGAGGCTCTGCACATTCATTCAGATCTATCATTATAAATCTAAATTCAACAGTCAGCATATATCAAGCTTCTACTTTTAAGGCATGTGTGTGTGCGTATGTGTGTGTGAGTGTGTGTATGTGTGTGTGTGCGTGTGTTCTATTTCTGCTATTCTATTTCTTCCTC
Organism: Notamacropus eugenii; assembly: GCF_028372415.1. Classification (NCBI taxonomy): domain Eukaryota; kingdom Metazoa; phylum Chordata; class Mammalia; order Diprotodontia; family Macropodidae; genus Notamacropus; species Notamacropus eugenii. Next base: position 174,127,670 of record NC_092873.1, on the reverse strand, counting down.
TCCCTAATTACAAAAGGATACAGAGCCAAATTAAACATTATTCTTAACTCTGGTTTGATTTATTTTTTGACACGCTTAAAAATACAGGAGATAATAGAATATGGACTGTCATACTCTGAACCCATTTACTATACTTCTTTACATAAGCCATTCACTTTTAATTAAGCTACTGATCTGCAAACATATTACTGTACTTCAAAATTGAATGATTTTTGTGGTGTTTGATTTTCTTTGTCATGCATTATATTTTGTCAATTCTCGATGAATGACCTAATCCAATATACTTCTGAAGGAAAATCTGTGAAGGCATTATAGAAGCTTTATAAAGCCCCTTTACCCCTCCCCTTCCTTAAACTCCAAATGCTTAACCAGTCTGAATCATTATACTCAACGTTTAATGATAAGCTGTTTCAGCACAAGCATCTATGGTATGGATGATGGAACACTCCAACTCTTCAAATGACTTTCTACTCTGTAACTATATTATGGACTATTCATCAATCAATGAATTTCATTGATAGTTTTCTCAATGCAAGAACAAGCCAAAATGACAGTTATAAAACCATGTACAGTTGGGATTTTCAAATTCCACCCTTGACATAATTCCCATTTAAACTCACTCCCTCTAGGTTTCATCAATGTAACATTTTTTTCTAATAGCTGGGCCATGCCAAAGTATATCATGTACAAGTCTTTTGAGAGTTACATTTTAACAACTGACTTCTATAATTAAAAGTATATATGATATGATCTCAATTCACTTTTAGGAACATTGATTGAGGGACAGTATGGTATAGTGGATAGACAGTCTGTTATAATCAAGGATGACTTGGGTTTAAGTCAGCCTCCCAATATATACTGACTAAATGGCCCTGGGTAAGTTGATAACCTTAATCTCCATGTCTCAGGCAACTCTCTAAACCTTTAAGTTACAATTTCATGTCTTTGATGAGATCTGACAAGACTAGACACCCAGTTCCCTCACACTGCTGCCACCAAAAGAAAAAAATGTATAACTTAATGGAACTTAGAACTTTTAGAACTACAAGGGATCTTAGATATCATCTGATCAAACTCCCTCATTTTAAAGAAAAGGAAACTGGTCTAGAGAGGTGAGATATGTCCAATTTTTTTAACTGGAGACTAGAACTCAGGCTTCCTGATATCTAGTCTAGTGTTCTTTATACAACACCATGTGACTTTCAATACCATGCTTTGCAGAATAAGAATTAGCCAAGAGACTTTTTTTTTTACAGAGAACATGAAATGAGGATTGGTTATGAAACCAATACTCTCCATGCAATACCACTTGCTTTTTAAAGAAATATATTATACATTCCACACAACTAGTTTCAAAACTGTCCTACTTGTCTTGTTTCTTTCTGAACTTTCTTTTATTCTATTCTGGGCATTTTACAAAATGCTTCAATAGTCCTCCCTACCTTTGATTAAAATCAATATTGTTAGTCCCATTCCCACTCCCACTGTATCCCCCACCAATTAAAAGAAGGGAGAAAATGTGTAACAAGTAATCAAGTTAAAGTAAGGGGGAGATCTATGTAGTGGGCAGGAGAAATTCTTTCAGAACTTCTAAGGTCTTTTCTCTCTAACATGTGACCAGCTCAGCGAAGCTGTGTTGGCATGACAATGAACTAACTCTTCTTACACAGAGTTTTCTGAATATTAACGTCTTTGAAAATTTATCTTGTCACCTTGTGCAGGGTATCTGGAGTGGCAGCATGTGTGAAAAGTGCCAAACTTTCCAATGTAGGTATGGTTTGCTATTTATTTTCTTCCTACATTTCATATGATCCCCATGTTCAGGATAAAGCACCTAAGGCACACAGAATAACTGAGTCATCCTGCTGGGATCTCTCAAGTTGGATGGATGCCCAAAGACTCCAATTATTCCCTCAGTTACAGAATAGTTAGGATCAGTACAGTTAGGATCAGTAAATTCAGGAGGATAAACTCCCATCTATTATTTAGTAAATAAGTGTGAGGGAATTTCATGAGACACAGAAAGGATAAGTGACATAGCCAGGACCATGCAATTTTTGCCACATCAAGTAGCAAAGATTTACTTTTCTGGAGTTGAAGTATAGCACTCTATGTCCCACTGCCTCTGTAAATAGCCAACCATATATCATACCCTAAGAAAATAACCATTTCTAAAAGTAATAGCCATGAAATATCTTAAAAGCAAATATCTTGGACAATTTTAATTTAAATAGACTAGATAGCCCTATTACAATTTAACCATAAGGCAATTAAACTAGTCTTCGAGGCTGGATGGAATTTCATCTGGTATAATGGAAAGTCCCATAGACTAGAAGTCAGGAAGCCTTGGTTTGAATTCTAGTCAGGGGATTTGGCTTCTAATCCTGTCTAATCCTGTCTCTGTAACTAACTGGCCAGGTGACCTTGTTTCCTCATCAAGTATTTATTTAACATTTTAAAATTTCAGACATTAGTTCAATGAGGAATTAGAATAACCCTTTGAGGAGGTTGCCACAGGTATTGTTATCCTGGTTTTATAGATGAGGAAACAGAGGATCAAATAAATCAAGGAGTTTACTCATGTTCCAATGGCTAGTAAGTGTCTGAGGCACGGTTTGAACCTGAGAATTCCTAACTCCATACCCAGCCCTACACAAGGTCTCTTCTAACTCTAATATTCCATGATTCTATTATGTTACATACAGATAATTAAAGAATATCCTGTTTGCAATAGGTCCAGAAATTCCAAAGATTTTTGGTGTAGCTCTGAGGATCTTCTGTTTCCTTTCTTCACCAGATGCAAAACCAAAAGTAGGGAAGGACTTCAAATTAAAATTTTAGTTTAACCTTCATTAAAGGTGTTTTTTCTAAGTTACTTCTGAGTTCAGAATAGTTTTCACTATTTTGGGGAATAACTAACCTATATGGTCTTATGAGAAGTCTGTATTATCTATTATTCAGTAAGTTTGAGTCTCTCAAAACCATTGCTCTGGATAATTAATAAACAAACCTGCCAATAAAATAGTTCAAGTGAAACCAAGAAAGAAAAAAAAGTTTATTTGCCAAAAATTTCAAGCTCAAGCACTATTGAAAGAACACCCCTTATTTTTTCCCCACATACCTCAGCTGTTACTTTTTTTTTTGGTCCAATGTAGTAAATCTTCCTTAAGTTATCAGAAAAGGAAACTAGGAAAAATTCTTTTTTATAAGTGGTCCATTAATATATGATCAACATACACCTTTGAAGGTGGCACAAATTATTTTAATTGTGTAAATGAGATGCTCTTTGTGTCCATATGGTGTGTTGAGTTGATGATTTGGTTGAATAGATATTAGTGTTTCTACTCAATCTCTCCATTAAACCAACACTTAATCTTGCATTTTCTAAAGAACCTTAATACTGTTAAAGGATAACTGATTTCCTCATGATACATAGTAAAGTCACTTGATATAAATGAGTACATTATTTTCCTGAATAGTCCTATGATGAAAAAAGAGATGGGAGAAAGATACCAGCTTAGAAATGAGCTAAAGTAGCTTTCCTTGTATTCTGGCCTTTCCTGTTCAACACTAAGTAGCTCTTTTGTCACATTGTTGTCAATCTCCAGTTTACCTTGACCATTTCAAAAAATTTCCAGTTTGACTCTCATTTTCCTCACTTTACTCTACAAAGATCAAGGACAACTTTTATTTCACATTTCAAAATGTTAATGGAACGTGTGGATCTATTTCTGCCTCATGTTGAAAGATTCTAATTTGAGTTACTTGCTTAAATATCAAAGGCATTCATTCTTGGTGTTCTATTAATCAGCCCCCTCAATATGGGTTATTTTCTTTGTTTAAAATTGCAGAAAAATATGTAACTTTAAAAAGGGTTTTAATCCCATTCTACTCATAAAACTCTGATGTTATGAGAGCATTTCAATTGAGAAATGATTGGGGTTCTAGACAAATGAACAAGAAAGGGCTCTAAAATGATAAGACTGTATCTGCCTTTTGTATAAGTATTTCAATTCAGATATGATCAGCCATGCTGGCTTTGTAAGACAATTTGCCTGGCACTTGCGGGCAAGATTCCCTCTTGCAGGCTGAAGTACCCTTAAAAATACGAAGAACTTCAATAATTTTAAATTGCTATATACCACACATGCTCAGAAATACAATGTATTCTTTAAATGAAAACATTATAACTTTTAAAGTATAAAAGACCCACCCACCACATAAGAGCTATCTATCCTTTCTAATTCAGATGTCAAATCACTCTGGCTTCTACTTCTCCCAACCTGGGATTTTCTGACATGAGCAATTGTTCCAACCATCAGAGAGGAATGTTTATTTCTTTTAACCCAGTCTTTGATGACTTTTCTCAAACTGCGTCTGAATGTCTTTCCAAGCTGTCTGTGACCTTTGGGAAGCTTTCTGAACTGAGAAACATACTGAATATAAGAAGAAAAAACCACACTACACAAACTCATGTATGCACGTGTTCTCATGTAAATACGTACACAAAATAGATACAAATATATTATACAGCTATTGATATGACTGTTATATTAGAAAACAGAACAAATGAGTAAACATGCGAGAAACAAATTCTGCTCACTATTTTTCTAATACATTTACTATGAGTATATAGAGGTACAGTGAGGAAAATAAGACAAACTAGAGATTTTTAAGATAGTCAAGGTAAAGGGGAATGAATGAATGTGACAACAATGTAATAAAAGAGAAAAAAGTAACAGAGATTTCATAATCTTTCCACATATTGATAAGAGCTTATCATATATAGTAGGATAATAATGTGAGCAGTTTCTTTCTATTAGGCATACTCATTTGTCAGTTTTAAAATAAACAGCCACTTTAAGATCTGCATAGCATATATCTGTTCACATTACCAATTGCCTTTTGGAAATCCAAAATTCAACATGTCTGAAACAGTATTCATTGTCTTTTCACCAAACTTTACCCACTTCCAAACTTTCTAATTACTTTAAGGGTACCATTATCCTTCCAATCAACCAACTTCCTAATATTGTTATCATCATTGACTCTTCTCTCCTAATCATTCTACATATTAAATCTGCTGCCAAGTCTTGTCATAACCTAGTTTAGACCTTCATCACTTCATGATTGGACCATTATAACAGTCTTCTGATATATTACCCTCAAGTTTCTGCCTCAAGTCTTTCCCCACTTCAATTCATCTACCATCCTAAAGCATGGGTCTGACCACATCACCACACTTCTAGACTCCAATAACTCCCTATTACTTCCCAGAATCAAATGTAAAATCCTTTTTCAACACTTAAAGCTATTTATAGCCTGAGTCTTTCCATTCTTTCTGATCTCCTTATACTTTATTCCCCTCCACTTTACTCTACTACAGCTGAGTTTATATCTGGAGGTGCCTGAAAAATCAGATAGTCACTACCTGTGCAAACAGAAATTAAACTAAACCAAAACCTTATGAGGTGAGCAAGAACAGTGAGAATGATAAATAAGTGTTGTAACTGGGACCTCTCCAAGCCTCATGTGCTGTAACTGCACAACAGAAGTTGTTATTTAACCTATCCATTAAAAAAAAAAAAAAGGAAATTGCTTCTCCCTCTGACTTTCCTAAAAGGAAAGAACTTGCTCCCCATAATCCCCAAGAGGGACATGCCACACCACAACTTCTAATGCCTTCCCCTTTGCCTTCCATTTATTCTGGAAGCATATCATGTATACTTGGTTATTTGCATATCTTCTTTAAGTTTTATGAGGGCAAGAACTGTTTTTGTTTTTCAAACTTTTTCCCCTGGCACTGCTTAGAATGGTGCTTGGCACATGATAGGTACTACTATGTGACTAATAAATAAAAAACAAACTCTTTTAAATCAATAAAGGCCTTCAGAGAGCTAAATACCCTTCACTCATGGTCTAAGGTTCATGTGGGGCTTGGAGTTTGTGGCGTGAGAGAAACATAGTTTATTTATTTAGCCGGTGATTTCATCTGGCATAGATAACATATAATATTAGAAAATGTTCTGTACCTTACAGTCTTATAGAATTGCCTATGCCACTATGAGGCTCAGTGATTCCCCTATTCCCTTGCCCCCAGTTCACACAGCTAGTATATATTGAAGGGGGAACTGGTCCTCCTGCCTCCCAGACTGGCTCTCATGGATTTTATCATTATACATCATCTCAGTTCACTTGTTCCATGATTTTTAGGGGTTTTTTAAGTGTCTTCTCTATCTCCATCTAAAACCAAAACAAAGCATTTCTAAACCTTCAGAAAATTCTCTAACATCTTTCTTACTCATATGTCATTTTATACATGTCTTTTGGAGAAGTTATCTATACTTACTTAGAAGCCTTTTCAGGTAAAACTTGACTGGATCATCACAAGAGACTTTGGGAACTGATATTTGGTATTCTTAGGCTTTATAAAACTATGGGACAAAATCTAGGTCCTGTAACTACATTGATCTTCTCCCATTGCAGAAGGTGAAATGTAAGTTAGAATCAAGTAATATAAGAAAATCCTAGTATCAAAGAGAAATGGTTCATATTCTAAATGTCATTCAACTTCTTTCAAAGAATTTGAACACTTTTGAGTTATAAGCAGAAAGCAGAAGTTGGCATAGTTTTTGTTGGGATTACGCACCCTCCAAAGAAAGTGATCACAAAGAGAGGAAGCATTGTACAATGGAAAAAGTACTGGTCCCAGAGGAGGAGATGACATGAGGCAACATTCCTAACCAGCATAACTATGGGGAAATTATTTAACTTTTCTAAACCTCAATTTTCTCATCTGTAAAATGGCTATGATCACAATGCCCATGATCACAATAGCACCTCCCTCTCAAGTCTATTGTAAGGATCATATGAGATACCATAAAGTCATTGTAAGTCTTAAAGTACTGCATAAGTATCAGCTCTGAATATTAACCCTGAGTGCCATTCATAAAATAGTGGAATGATTGATGGATGAGCACTACAACTGAATGAATTAGTGAAAAAGCAATTAAACACTTATTATGTGCTAAGTACTGTGCTGAGCTCTGGGGATACAAATAGAAAAAGTACAGCAGTCCCTGCTCTCAAGAAGCTCATGTTCTAATACTCATATTTAGGAGAAATGATACGTGAATGTTCAGCTACAGGGTTGATAAAGAGATCTAAAGTCCTAAGGATACAATAGGTCAGGTAGGCCCAAGAGTCCATAGGTTGAATCAGTAGGACAGATAAAAGTACCTAAAGATCTAAAGCAGGGGTTCTGAACCTGTGGTCTATGAACTTTTAAAAAAAATTATCTATATAAATACATTTCAACATTATTGTCTCCTGTTTAATCCTATATGTTTCACACACTTTTTAAAATCATTATTTTGAAAAGGGGCCCATGGGGAAAAAGAAAAATTTACATGATAAATTTATTACATATTTTAAAAGAACAGCAAGTTGTACAGATTTGCAGTTTCATATGTAATCATCTTTTTTATTCTACCATGTAATGAAAATGCTTGTTTTATTTCATAAATTAAAAATATTTTTTTTAAAAAAGAAAAGGGGTACATAGACAAGGTCTGAAGGACCTTAGGACACAGTGACTGGGAAGGTGATCAGGCATGTTGACCCTCCAATTTTCCTAGAAGGAGTAGAATCACATAAAGATATGCATAGGCAATGCCAGGCATCCAGATAAAATGTTCAGCCCAAAATCTACTTCTTGGTATTTACAAGATGACATATATTCAACTGTAAGTATACACAATGATTTCCCCCCATTTTTTACTTTCCATTTTATCTGTGTAAATACAGAAATGATTTACTCTCTAGCTACAGCTACAGCTACAGCTTCTATTTCTAGATCCAAGCAGCTAATTGGAGCATAATAGGGTCTGGATTCAGGAAGACTCTTCAAATCTAGCCTCAGACATTCACTCACTGTGTGACCTTGGGTAACTCGTTTAGCCCTTGTTTGCCTCAGTTTCCTCATCTGTAAAATGATCTAGAGAAGGAAATGGCAAATTACTCCAATGCTCTTCTCAAGAAAATTCCAAATAAGGTCATGAAAAGTCAGACACAACTACACAACGAAATTTCTAGATCTTTGCACAGTACTCTTTGCCTGTGTGGTAGGCATGATGACATTTGTCAAAGACAGTCATGCTATTTCTGCTGACTAAATCTTACATATACCAGATGCCATTAATGGCTAAATGGCTCTGGAGACCACACTCCAAACTTGTCAGTTACTAAGGAGTTATTAAACATATACTATGTATCAGGTATTGTGCTAACCACTGATAGACAAAAAGGTCAGACAGAGCATGGTCCCAAGAAGTTCTCAGGCTAATATGGGAGAAAGGCAGAAAATGATGTATGCACAAGATCTATACAGGATAAACTAGAGATAATCGATATAGAGATGACACGAGTATTAAGAGGGATCAGGAAAGGCTTCTTGATGAAGGTGAGATTTTAGTTGGGACTTAATCGAAGCCTGAGAAGAAAGGTAGGAGATGAGCAGGAAGAGATTTTCAGGAATGGGGGATAGTCAGTGAAAGTGCCTGGTGTCAGGTGGAGTACTTTGTTCAAGGAGGCCTTGTCACTCCATCACAAAGTTCATAGAGGTGAGTAAGTTATAAGAAAACTGAAAAGGTAAGATGGGGCCAGATTATGCAGAGCTATGAACATCAAAAGAGTTTTATAATTGATAATTGATTTAAAAGTAAAATCAGGTGAATGAAAAATCTATTGAAACTAGTCAGTTGTGTAGGAAAGAGCATCAAAGATGCCCATTTTTAAATATTTATAATTTTTAGTGGTGCATTACCAAAAATAATTACATATCCTTATTGGGAAAAAGCTTTTTCTTTAAAAAAAAAAAAGCCCACAATCTAATATTCTGCTTAGATCTTTTCTGAAAAGTATATTAACACTTCTAAGTACTTGAGAGAACTGTGGGGTTTGAATTTTACTGAGCCATCTTTCTTTTGTTCTTTTCATTTTAAAGTGTGCAGTATACTATCATAACAGAAAAGAGAGGCATTGTCATTAATACAAGCTAACAGTGTGTTGTACTATGTTAGGTATTTAATTATTTTTCAACAAATGGATCAATCACTGAGCACATAGCTAGGAACATTGCCTGAAACTATTTCTCTAATAGATCTAGCTAGTTTATACATTGGAGAGGGGAGTGGTGAGGGAAGTAAAGAATACACCACTATGGGAAACCCCCAATGAAGAAACTCTTTGATCTGATGTAAATTCTCAACAGTTCAAAAAATATGTTATAGTCTTGGAGTTACATGACTTAAATGAATTGTTCAGGGCCACATAGCCTGTGTGTATCAGATTTGGGACTTCAACCCAGGTCTTCCTGATTTTGAAGTGGTTACTACCCTATGTTGCCTATCCTGATACCATTTACACCATAAATACCATTCCCATTGCCAGCTATGCTCAAAGACATCTAACTGTTTGTGCAATGTTGACACAGATTTTATTTTCTAGATACTTGTGCTTAATCAATGGGCCAGCCTGAAGAGTCTGTGAGCACTCTATGTCAGTTTAGCAAACTTTAGGAGTATGGTTGAACTTGTCAATCAAAGAAAAATCATGAGCCAGTCTGGTAGCATGAATGAAATCTAGAAATAAGCTAACGAACAAAGGAAAAAGGAAAAAAGGTATATGGCATAATTATCAAATTTGTACATGGCAAGAAAAGAGGAATAGCTGTCACATTAGATATCACAGTCAGAATCCAAAAAGATTCTGACATGTTAAAATAATGGCTTAAATCCATTAAGATAAAATTGACTTAGTCACTTCTGTGGAGCAGGGTTTTCTTCAATATGAATACTCCCTTCAAAAGTGAAAATTACAATGGATTCATATTTCCTCAGTCTGTGTACATAAACATTCACAGGGGTCATTCAATCTCAGAGGGCTTCCTCTGGGTTCCTTGATGTTACATGGATATTGTTGGTGCACACAAGAACCACACTTCACTTTTGATTCTAACAATACTATCCATATCACTTCTACATAAATGCTCGGTAAGTTGATAATTTGCTACAACTTGTTCATATTCACCATAAGGTTTCAATGCTTTTTATGTGACCCATCATTTAATTTCTTCAGGAATAGTGATAGCACATATACTCCATCACCAAAAGATGTTAAGATATTAGTCCTTTGTTTCAGAGAATTTTGATGAATGGAAGTCATTAAAAGCACTGCATTATTTCCCAAAGTCAATCTATCCCACTCTCTTCCTATAGAGTTATAAGTTCAACTCATGACCATCAGGAAAGTCTGCCCAAGATGTATGTGTTTATATGCTTATGTGTCTATGCATATTTTGAATATTGTACATATATCATAAGATGAAATTATTTCATTTTGCTTGACGATGTTTGTATTTAAACTTGTTTTTCAGTCATTTCAGTCCTGTCTTATTCTTTGTGACATCATTTTGAGTTTTCTTGGCAAAGATACTGAAGTGGTTTGCCATTTCCTTCTCCAGTTGATTTTACAGATGAGAAAACTGAGGCAAACATGGTTAAATGACTTGCCCAGAATCATACAGCTAGTGTATGAGTCAAGATTTGAACCCAGGAAGACAAGTCTTCCTGTCTCTAGGACCAGTACTCTATCCACTGTACCACCTACCTACCCAAACATGTTAATACCTTTTAATTTTTCTATTAATGTATTTGCAATACAGAGACATTAGGCTTCTGTATGGTCTACAAACTTTTTGGTACTTTCATCTCTTACTGTTAAGATGTGCTTTCCAATATATTTTTCAGTACCCTCTGCTATGCACAGCTTTGCAATATAAGTTACTGAGAACTGAAGTACATAATGATTTAATGTCCTCTATTACACATGTTGGGATATAAGCTACAAATTATTTCCAAAGTAATTGCAAATGTTTGTAATGAGCACCAAAATATGTGATGACTGAGTTTCACATGAAATGATATTCTTGCCCTTACATGCATAAGAAAACTATCTACAACAACTCCTTTATTTGCTTCTCCAAGGAAAAGTCGCGAGCCATCCTTCCATTTAGCTACAACTTTGTTTTGGCATCTGGTTTCATTTATAGTGAGACTGTTAACATTAATATTATTTGGTTTCTACAATGACATATACAAGTTGTTGGTCACTGGAAAAGGGACTCTTGTTTCAGAATAAAACAAATGAATACTTTTAAGTGTCTGAAAACGTAAAATCTCAATTATGTCATTATTATTTATTCTCACATCCTTTTGCCACCATTGTAATAGAAGCAGAAGTCTACTACACAGAACTTAAGATATTTTTGTATTTTTCCTTTCTGCACAGATAGCCATGGACATAAAATTTATCAGGAAGAAGTTAATGTACTGGTGACAAGTCTCTCTATTCTTAGCAAGACTGGTCCTTGAAATAGTCAGCTGTTGAAACTGTACTCAACATTCTAATATAGTAGCAACTGCCAGGGCTTATGTTCTGTTGGCATAGACTTCAAGAACCCAGGGTCACCTCCATGCAATGATGACACATCAGCATAGGACATTTTGAAAGAAGACAGAATTTTACAGGAATAAATATAATGCCATACTTTGAAAAATTCATTTGTATAGAGAAAGGATGGGAGGCGCATGGTTGGACAAAATTTAATGTGAAAAAGTCTGGAAATTTTAGTAAAATATAAGCTTAACATAAGTGAACAACATGACATGTTAGTCAAAAAAGCTACCATTAACCTGGAATATATCACAGAAAAAATGGTGGCCAAGATGAGTTTGATCTGGAGCATGGTTTTCAGTTCTGAATGTCACATTTTAGAAAGACATATGATTAATGGGAAAGTATGCTGAGGAATGAAACCAGGTAGCTGAGAGGAGTGAAAACCATGCCACATAGAATTTATTGAAAGAATTGAGAAAACTGTCTCCTGAGATCTTGAGTTCATGTGATTAGCATGATGGAAGAATAATTGTTTTACAAAAAATGCTACAACCCAAAAAAAACTTCAGAAAATGTAATGGCAGTCTAGGGTGACTAAATTTAAACATAAAAAGATAAAGGAAACAAGCATATAGTAAGCACTGTGTTAAGTGTTTTAAAGTGTTATGTCATTTGATCCTCACAATAACTCTGGGAAGCCAGCGTTATTATTATCCTCATTTTACAGTTGAGGAAACAGAGGCAAAGGTTAAATAATTTGCCCACATCACAAAGTTAAAAAGTGTCTTAGGCTGAATCTGAACTCAGGTCTTCTGACTCAAAATCCAGTGTTCTATCCACAGTACTACCTATCAGCCAGTAGATAAGAAAGAAGATAATGTATGAGATTAAAAAGCAAATCTCATGAAGCATCAAAAAACCTAAATTTTTAGAGCTCCCATTCCTGCCAACTTATTTCATTCTCCTAGTCCAGTTAGTACAAAGAGGGGACACATTGAGGTACAGGTGGCATTAGAATTACAGTAAGTTTTTTTTAATAGTTTAAAAAAGAAATAGGAATTAATATTTTAAGTAAATGGGAAAAGTATATGAGAATACACTTGTATCAATCTAGCATAAAGAAAAAAGTAACTTAAATGATAACTGTTGATTTACAAGGGGATTAAAAAAATAAAAATAAATGGAGAATAACTGCAGCCTAATATGCATAATCTCAAGTGAAAATGAATGAAACTATCCAATAAAATGAAAGAAAGAAGCAAAATTTGTGGCATTCAAGAAATACAAATATAGACACTCAAACATAATGAAATTCAGAGGCTGAAACAAAATTAATCAGACGTTTCAAAAAAAAAGTCAGGCATTAGAATTATACCATTAATGAAAGCAACAATAACAAAAAGAAAAAATATTGAGGGAAAACAATGAAACTATGGTATGCTTAGAAAGCATAGACAAGCAAAAACAAACAAAAACACTTTCAGTACTCAATATATATGCATCAACTGGCAAGACATATAAATTTATTGTGAAAAAGCTAACTGAACTGCAAAAATACATGGATAGTAACACCATTACTCACAGAGACTGTAATGTCCCTCTCTCAGAACTGGATAAATGTAATAGAACTATTTAAAGTCAAATATAGAACTAAACAAATAGTTGGAGAAGTCTGAATTGAAACACTGAAGAATGTAAATACATAGAACACATTACAAATTGCCGCTAAAAACAAAGCATATTTTAGATCCCAGAGAAATTATAAAAAGTGAAAAAAGCAAAAATACTAAACATATCCTTCATAGAAAATAATACAATGAGAATTGCAATCTATATAATTAGCAGAAGATAGAGATGTAAATGTTGATTAATAATAATGTACTGAATGATGAGTCAAACAAGATACACAAGTAATGCAAAGCTAGACCTGAAAGAGAAAGAAAATGCTGAGTCAACCTACCTAAACTTTTGAGATGTAGCTAAAACTGTCATTTATATGAACAAATTTATTGCTGAAAGCATACAGTAACAAAATGATCCTCACAGATTTACAGAAAATTCTATCAAACACTTAAAGAGCAATTAGCATCTATGCTGTATAGATTTTTCTCAAAACTGAAAGAAAAAACCACTCTGTCACACTACTTCTATAAGACAAACAGACTGAACATCTAAACCAAGGAAGACCAAACTAAAGAAAAAAAATTCTAAAGTAACATCAATAGTGAATACTGACACCAAAAAAAAGTCCAATAAAATTCCAACCAAAGACACAGTAAAGAAAAAAACTACATTGAAAAAATATACTTACTATGATCAAGTTGTATTTATTTCAGATATGCAAAAATGGTTCGACTTTTGGAAAATAATTAACATAATTATATATAATTAAAACAAAAATACTCCAAAACACATAATAAAAGCAGCATATTTAGAATAGTAGAACATTCATTTATGCTAAAAACCCTATAGTGTGTATGATGTTTGCTTCTGGTTTTAGATAGATGCTTTTTATAATTTTTTTAAAAGGTCTCTATGACCATAGTTTGTAGAGTTTTTAGTATAAAAGAGTGTTGTAATTTGTCAAAGACTTTTTCTGCATTTAAATCATTATATATTTTGGTATTCTTAATCTCATTAATTACATTGTTTTCCTAATCTTGATCCATCCTTGCATCCCTGGCATATACACAATTTGATTATGAATTATTTCTTGGATAAGTTGTTGTTTGATATATCTTATTTAAAAATTTTGAATTATCATTAAAGATCTTTGTCTATAATTCATTCTCTCTGCCATACTGTTCTCTATGTTGGCACTATTATTCTCATCAAAGGAGGTGGACAGAATATTTTCTCAATTTCTGAGAAAAAAATAAGTAGTATTGGTGCTGTTTTATTTAATTTGGATATAATTCTTCTATAAATCTATCAAGATCAAGAGATTTTTTGGTTTTTGTTCTGTTTTGTTTTGACTTTTAGGTAGGTCTGTCATTCAGTTTTAGTGTTCTTAGTTTTTTTGTGTGTGTATGACACAAATCCCTCTAGCAAATAGGCAAAGAACTACCAAATGCATAAAATAAAATGCATAGGACTACAAAGGTATGTTTAAATATAGTCATCAAAAAAATTTAGAAGTTCAGAGAACTTAGATTAAGAACCCTTGGTGTAGTTCTATTTCCTTCTCTGATACTAGATCATTTAAGCTTCTTTTTTGATGTTCTGTTAGCTAGGATATTTTAGAATTTTGAAGACAATCTTCCATTTTGTGTTCATTATTTTGTTGCCCTGTAATTTTATATAATAAGTTCCAATAATTCTTTTTGCTACTTCTGGCTTTATTGTGATTTTACCTTTTCCTTTCTTTAAATTTTGTGTGTTAAGTTTTCTGCTTTTTTCAAATAAATTCAACAAAGCTTCATAACTTGTCTTTTCAAATAATTAGCTTTTGTTTTATTTCATAACCCTTTTCATTTTCTATTTATCTGTTTCTTCCTTAATTTTCATGATTTCCTCTTTTGTACCTATTTTGAGTTTATTTAATGTTTCCGATTTTAATGAATATTCAGTTCATTAATTCTCTCCTTTTGCATATTATTGTTGTTTTAGAAATGTATGTTATCTGTGTGTGTGTCTTTACACACACACACATAGACACATGCATATGCATGTATATATACTTTTTTTCTTAGAGGACTTCTTTTGCTGAAACTCAGAAATTCTGGTAAACTGATTATCACTATCATATAATTATTAAATATTTCTATGATTAACTTTTTAGCTGACTCATTGTGTAGGATTTCATTCCTTTTTTTAATGCTCCCAGAACTGATTACTAGTTTTTATTGGATTACAGTCTTCAAAAGATATATTAACTATTTCTGCCCCTTTTCAGAAGGTTTTTGCAACACCATTGTGTCCTAATACATTTTCACTCTTAATAAAACTTTCATTTCATACTGAGAACATCTCCATACTATTGAGCCAGCCACCATTCATAAAGATAACATAAGTCTTTTAGTTCTAGTTTCTCCAGAAATTTGTTCAAATCTTCATCCTCCTCTTTGTGTATCCTTGCTATATTTGTCCAGTTCTGAAACAAGACTATTGAAGTCTTCTGTGGTTATTGTGTTACTATTTCTTTTTTCAATTCATTAATTTTTTTTCTTTATTCATTTAGACGTATGACAATTATGAACATATAAGTTTTTTTGTTTTATTTTGTTGTATATGGATCCTTTAAGCATAATGTAATGTCTTTGCTTATTTGGTTATGTTGTGGGTTTTTTATTTTGTTCTGTCTCATAACATATTGACAACCTTCATTTTTTGAGGATCACCTGATGTATAGTATATTTTGTTCTAGCATCTCATTTTCATTCTATGTATGTCTTTGCTTTTTAGATGTATCTTGTAAACAACAGATTGTGGAGTTTTGTTTTCTCATCCAATCTGTCACTCTATTTCATTTTATTACATTGTTTAATCCATTCACATTTGAAGTTAGGAGAATAAGAATTTTATTTCTTCCATTTTTATCTCAGCATTTTCTTTTTCTGAGTTAGTTTTCTTGTAGTTATTGTTCTCCTTTCTTTTTTAAGTTACTACTTTCTCCCTATACATCTAGGGCTTTAGTGGAATCTCTGTTCAATATCAATTACACATCAAATGTTTATTACATACCTATTACAGCATGTTCTGGGGCAGGTAGGTGGCATAATGGATAGACTGTCAGGGTTGGAATCAGGAAAACTAATCTTCCTGAGTTCATATCTGGCCTCAGACACTTAATAGCTGTATGACCCTGGGCAATTTACTTTATCCTATTTGCCTCAGTTCCTCATAATGAGATGGAGGAGATGGCAGACCTCTCCAGAATCTTGGCAAAGAAAGCTCCAAATGAGGTCATGAAGAGATGGACACAATTGAAATGAAAGAACAACAATAACAGTATGGTATAGGTGTTGTGCTTAACATTGAGCATAATAGACTAAAATCTAACAGTCCTTATTTTCAAGGAGCTCATATTCAATCAAGGGATAAAATATACACATAAATGAGTATATAAAAATATGAAAAATAAATACAAGTGAAATTGGTAGGAAGGCAGCACTAGCAGTGGAGGCAGGAGTTCAAGGAAAGCTACCTGTACATGGTGATGCTTCAACAGAGTTTTAAGGGAAACTGGAGATTGTAAGAGGTGGAGATGATGAGAGTCCATTTCAGGAGCTGAATGCCAGTATCAAGGCACAGAAACATAAGATGGCAGTTTATATGTGAGAAACATCAAGGCTTCTTTGGCTGAATCATAAAATGTGAGATGACGGGTAATATATAATATGATTGGAAACGCTGGCTGGGTCCCAAATGTGAAGGATTTTAAATGTCAACAGAGGAGCATATAGTAAATCCTATATTTTTTTTTAAAAAATGAAGTCTATGGAATAGGGGAGTGGTATACTTAGTCCTATTTATCAGGAAAATCACTCTCATTTGCATATCACAATGATACGCAAAATAGTTTGAGAGGGGCATTGCCTGAGGCAGTGAAACCACTAAGGATGCTGTGGCAATAGTCCAGACAAGAGGAAATGAGTTCCTGAACTAAGGTAATACTGTGTCAGTAGAAATAAGGGATCAGATGTGAGAGATGTTTTGGAGGTAGAAATAGAAAGATTTGCCAAATGACTAGCTACAATATGAGACACAGTGAGAAGGCAATGGTAACACCAAGGCTGTGAAGATGAATTAGCAGATGGATGACAGTCCCTTGGACAAAAATGGGGAAATTCAGAAGACTTCTGGATATAAGAGGAAAGATTCTGAGCTCTGTTTGAGCTCAATTTTGAAACAGTCAATTGGCAATTGGAAAAGAAGCACCTGAAACTTAAGAGAAAGACTTGGAGTACATAATATAAATATGAAAGTCATCTGCATGGAGTTGATATTTAAACCTATGAGAGCTCATGGAGTCACTGAGAGAAGAGAGTGTAGAGAGAAAATAGGATAGACCTTATTAAAGAATACCTACAATAGGGGTCATGCTATGACAGATGAACCTGCAAAGGGCACTCAAGAGTAGTCAGATGAGTAGGACAACAAGAGAGAATAGTGTTTTAAATACACAAGGATGTACACACACACACACAGGAGAAGAAAATCTGAAGGTAGAGAGTAAGCAACAATGTCAAATGATGCTCAGAAAGTAAGAATGATGAGGATTGTGGAAAAGCAATCAGTTTTGAAAATTAAGATATGATTGGTAACTTTGGAAAGAGCAGCATAAGTCAATGATGTGACATGGCAAACCATAGAATTAATGGGATCTTAGACTGTATTAAGAGAGACATAGTATGTAGAAGAAGGCAGGTCTTGGTCCATTTCTATTTTCCTTGGGTGAAACTCCTTCCATACTACTGCTTTTAGGTGTGTTTAGACAACTAGATGACACAGTAAATAGAGCCCTGGACCTGGAATCAGGAAGATCAGAGTTCATGCCTAGCTTCAGATACGAGCTCTGTGATCCTGCTTAAGTCATTTAACTGCTTCCTGCCTCAGTTTCCTCATCTATAAAAGAATAATAAGAACGATTCCTTCCCAGAGTTCTTATAAGGATCAAATGAGATAATATTTATAAAATGCTTTGCAAATCTTAAATGCTATATACATATTAGCTGTATTAAATGTTAGCTCTTATTCTGAATGTTACATTTTAGTCAGTCAACAAGCATGCACTAAGTGCTTATTATGTTCCAGGCACCATGCTAAGTTCTGGGGAGGGGAAAAAAAAAATAGAGAAGAAGAGAGAATATGCTATGGTCATGGTCCTTGCTATTAAAAAGCTCATATGTCAATGAGGCAGACAATGTGTGAACTATCTAAATATAAGATTTACACAGAGAAGATGGAGAATATGTTGATGAAAAGAACAAGGATTGTGAAAGATTTTAAAATCATGTTGTGGGAGTGTGAAGGACAGAGGGATGTTTATCCTTGAAAAAAGACAGGGAAAATGAAACATATTAGAAACTTTCCAACATATGAATGTGAAAGATGGATTAGATTTTTTTATTCTTGACCATGGAGGGAAAAATTAGAAAAGAAAAGTCAGAAGAAATTGCAGAAAGGAAGAATAGGGGTCTATGAAAAGGAAAAATTCTTTTGAAATGGCATCACTGGTAACTGAGATTTTATGCTTTTACAACTAAGAATGGTCACAGGCTTTAAAGAAATAGAAAAGGAGCCTATTTAAGAGGGGGAAAGATGCTAACATCAATTTTAAACTTATTAAGTTTAAGGTGGTGATATGATATCCACAAGGAAATGTGGACAAGAAATTAAATTTGGAATCACTCGAATAGAGATGACAGTGAAAATTGTAAGAGTGGGTGAGATCTCTGAGTTAGAAAGTATAAATAGAGAAAAGCAACTGAATAAGAACAGAACCTTTGAGAATTATCATATCTATGGGGCAAAAGGAAAAAAATGTCATCAGTTAATGGCATGTAAAATGAACAGTCAGACAAGTAGAAGGTCAACAAGAAGAGTGTAGCATCACTGGAGTCAATGGAAGATAATTGTTTTTGTTTTGTTTTGTTTTTAAAAATAAAGGATGTTTAACAGTGTCAAATGCAGTAGAAATGGCAAGAATAAGGGCTAAGAAAGACTAAACAAATTTTCCAGATAATTTCCAAAATATAATTTCATACTATTAAGCATAGTGAAAATATAAACTTAAGAAGTATAAATTAGATAATTTAAAATGTGTTAAAGATTTTTTTTGTCATTGTAAAAAAAAATCAATAGAAACAAAATTAGCGATTTGGAAGAGACTTTGCACATCATGAGGGGACAAATAGTGTAGCAATAGTAGCAGAGTACTGGGCTTGGAATTAGGAGACATCTGAGTTCAAATCTTTAACACTTACTAGCTGTGTTCATGGACAAGCAAATTTACTTCTGTCTCAGTTTCCTCAAATGTAAAAAGTGGATAATAATAGTTTTACATACCCCATAGACTTGTTTTGAAGACCAAATGAGGCAATATATATGAAGTATGTATTAAGGCATCTTATTATAATCTAATCTAGTCCCCTCCTTATAAATATAAAGTAACCCAAACAGAAGCAATGTATATCCAATATCATATAGCTGCTTCTGAGCAAAGCAAGGACTACTCAGCATTTGGAAAGTTATCACTGGCCTTTGGAGAATGTAGTTTTAACAAACTTCTGGAGTAAAAAAAAATTCAGAGTTTAAGGAGAAATGGAGCGGTGTAAAAGTGGTATCTACTACTAATTTAAAAAGTATTGAGCAAGTTAAACAGTAGTAGGGTAGTGAATTAAAAATGAAGCTTTACTTCAAGATTGGGAGAACTGAGCATTTTTGAAGGCAGAGAGGGAGAAATCAGTGGAGAGAAAATGTGGGACTTAACTAAAGAAGACAGATTTCAGAAGTGTCAGTAATACATGCCATTGAATGGATAATTCTTCCTCTGAGACAGGAGAGGACAAAAGACAGAGATTCAGGAATGAAGAAAATGAATTTGTGTGCACTTTTGTATAATACTAAGCAGTAAAGACATTTCTGTATACCTTAGGAACTGACCGTGACAAAAGAAACCTTCTATGTGAATGACGAGGTTATGTCAAAATCTTCTTAAATGTCATTTTAAGCCCTATCATCACTTCCCTGCAGGTCTATAGCCAGTTTTCATGAGTATTCCCCAGGTTGCCTTCTACAATCTTTTCTCTGACCATATTCCTTGGGACCATATAGGAATTTAGCATTGTATTTACGAAGATAACTCAAGTCTTCACGCTCCTTCAGATTCCTTCATTAGGTTGCCCGTTAGCAATAGCAAGTCCCATGACTCTTCATCTTCCATTTAAACTTACTTAGTCTATAAACATTTTCCTAGCATCCATTCAAGGCTAGAGATAGCATTTTTATCTAAGTTGGCCAAGTCTTTTCCCATCAAGCAATTCCTCAGATTTCATTTTTTCCCTTTCCTAATTAACATGAGCAAATATATTGGGGATTTCCTGGCTCTTTGAATATAGGAAAGTTTTGTGACTCCTCACTTGTATATAATATGAATGCTTTCAATTATTTACTTATTGCTTCCGTGAACTCCTTCAGTGTTGCTCTTGTTTCTTTCATGTATATACTGTATATTTATACTGCATTATGAAATTACTATTTGCTTTATAATGTTCATTATTGACAAAGGCTAGATCTCTTTACTTGAATCTTGCCACCTTCTGGTATGTCATCATACATATTTAGGATATTACAGAAAGCTTTGTATGCCACAAGGCCAAAATATATATATATACATACATACATATATATATATAATTTACATATTAAATTCTCCTGATTGTTTTTAATCATATTTAAAAGTTCTTTTGAATTAAAGATAAATGCCTAGAAGGATATTTTATGACTAATAATAATAATATATAAATTAAATTTAATGTGAAAGTAGTAAATATGTATAAAAATAGAGGATTTTCCTTCATTTTTATATGGGTAATATATAATGTGTCATCTTCTCTACTGAATTGTAAATCAATGACAAGCACTCATTAAGCATCCAGTATGTATCAGCAATTGCACTGAGGATTAAGGATACAAAGTTTAAACAATCTGTGCCTCCAGGAGCTTACATTCTAAAGGGACAGTGGACATAGCTGTAAGATGTTTATGGACAAGTGAATACCAAAACACACACAATAAGAATATATACTGGAGCTGGAATATATTTCTGGGAAATGTATGAGCATATGTCCCTTAGTGCCTAGAATGGTACCACAGCTGTACTACATGCTCAAAAAGTGTTTGCTAAATTGACTTGATGCACCTGTCCCAGGATGTGATATCTTAGAGACTAGTAACCAGCAGATTCATAATCTAGATAAATTTGCTAGCACACTTGAATACAAAGAACATTGAATTAAAAAATGAAATGAACGTAAAAATCTCTATGCTTATGAGTTTCAAATGCATATTTTAAAACATACATTTTAAAAACAAGTTTTATCCAGAAAGCTAATAATAATCACCTTTGATTCAATATTTAATTTCCTCTTGATAGTGTTCATAGTGTGCAAAGTTCAATTAAATATGAGGAACAAATATGTACAAAGCATGAGCAATTTGTATTGGACTGAGGGACAGGAAAGATGCCTGTTCAGCAGGAAGTTTCCATAAAGGTCCATGGCACTGTAGATGTTTCCCATGGATGTCACAGATTTTTTTCCCTTAGCATTCAGTAAGGCATTGAATTATAAACTTATCTATGTGCTAACGGCTGAAAAATAACACTTTAATATTATATTTAAAGTTATGAAAGGATAACCATGCTCATTAACAAAAGTAACCTTCTGTCTCCCTCTTGAGGGAAGCAATTACTTTACTTTAAAAGAAAAAATGCATATTTATAGCATTTGACACATACATAGCCACATACATGTATATGTGAATGTGTATGCATATCTGTATATATATGTATGTGTGTGCGTGTGTGTGCTGAATTGAGTGGAGTACAATGTCATAATCACATAAAACTTACAACAAAGTTAATCTGATATTTAAGTATATGGTTAATTTTGTGCTATGCATTAGCTAGGAATAAATGAGAAGCTTATAACTTACCATTATTTGTTATTTTTATATAGCAAAAAAACAAAGGGAATTGAGTAAATAAGCTGCTTTGGGGAATTTTCTGAACACAAGGGATGCAGAAGAATAACTTGAAAAGCCCTCCAAATTTAACATTGAGATCCATCTATGTTATAGGAGTTAATTCTCACTGGAGGATGAAGAAAAGAGTTTAAAATTGTTCTGTAGGTCTCACACTTGATACAGGAATTTTTGGGGAGAAAGGAATGCAGAATAGGAATAGTCTCCCTGTGGCAGGACAAAGAACTACAAGTCACAGACTCTCCTTTCCCCTCTTCAACCTGAGGGCAACTGTCAGTTTCCTTGAGACAGAGTTCCAGACAGGGTATGCTAGAACCAATTCAAATTAACTCATGAGAATGAATTGTTAAATTTTCAGTGTGAGCATTCCACACCTCAGAAACTGGCAAAAAACTACAAATTAGATTTTGATTTATTGCTTTTTTGATTACCTAGATTTAAGAAAATGATGGAGAAAATGCTAATTATACAGATTAAAATTAGAAGTATGTTATACATTTTTCCCCAGAGAATTGGCTTTTAAACACTTAACAGCTGAAATCTCTAGTTCCAGATGTGTTTTTCAATGGAATCTCAGGAAATTCTTTGCCCCAGTCCACTTGAGGAAGAGGATAGGTATACCTCTCTCCCTCTCTCTCTCTCTCTCTCTCTCTCTCTCTCTCTCTCTCTCTCTCTCTCTCTCTCTCTCTCTCTCTCTCTCTCTCCTCTCTCAGTGTTGGCTATACACACACATATGTACGTATACATATATATGTATAGGAAAAATAGGATAAATGGTAGGATTTAAAAGAAATTTTCCAACACTACTCCTCAATTCTCCCTCTCCCAAAAGGATCAATATCTATTATAGAATCAGAAAGGAAACTTCTTTCACCAAAGTAGATCCCCACTGTTCTATGACTTAGCAAATAGAATGTAGGGGATAGCATAGGACACATGAATAGCTTATAGAGTCATAAAGTTAATAATGTCAGAGACAAAACTTGAACCAGGTCTTCCTTATTCCAAGCCAAGAACTTTATGCACTAGGCATGCTATTTCTAGACAAGTAGATATCCCCTTCACATTGTCTGACAATCTGCCAACTAGTGCTTTATTTGAGGTAATAAATGAATAACTCAGTGGGTTCTGGGACCATCAACAATTATCCATCTTATTGGGAGTCTGCTTACTAAGATTGCTTTCTACTTAATACCAAGTTGAGCTGCATGAAGAGATAACAAAAGGAGTTTTGGTTCAGTGATGGAGTGGGATCAGGGGCAATGGCTAGTTTTGGAGGAGGTCAGTACTTTGTGGCACAGGGATGGGATGGGAGTGAGGAGAAGGTCATGAGATCCTTACTATCTTCTCTATGCCGGCATATTCATAGTCACTGTCAGTGCCATGAATATTGCCTTGGCAACACACCTTTGCAACTTCCACTCATTGTTTCTTGCTTCTATCTTCTGGGGCCAAGGAGAGGAAATCCAATCTCCCTTTCATTTGAAAGCCCTTCACATATCTGAATATAGTTACCATGCCTCCTTTCCTAATTTTCCTTCCCCTTCCCCTCAAATATCATGTACTTCAGTAACTATTATAGTCTCCCATGAAGGTTGAAGGTTGGACAGGTTGGTACAACAGAGCTGCCTCTTTGGTAAAATGAACCTGGAGGTTATTTCCCAGCAAGAGAAGGAGCTATCTATATGTGACAAGTTAAAGGTACAAACAGCTTCTGCTTGTTTGTTTGTTTTGCTGCCAATGATCCAGTCACAGCTTATAATAGTTACATGTACATACATCAAGTAAGAATGATAAGAACTCATTCTTCAAAAATATCATCTTGAAACTCTCTCTGAAACTAATTGCAGATGAAACATTTCATGGATTTAGGGATCATTAAATATTTCTGTTTTTCTTTGCATAATTAGTACATAACTAAAAGAATCTCTATGTGATTTTCACAATCCTCTCCTCCCCTCCCCTTCAAACAAGCTTGCTGGGCCCTAATGGAAGAGAGAACAAATGTGGTCTGAAGTGAACTAGGTCCAGTTTGAATTAGTGAGATGACCCTAGCAACTAGAGATAACAGAGTCTCTAACTTTCTATCTGTAAAGTGGTATAATCAAAAAACTTGGAATTGTCAGATCAGGGTTTGAATCTTTCTAATACTACCTAGTTATGGGATCAGAGCAAAACAATTAGCTTTTCTGGCCTCAAGTTTTTTCATCTGTTAAGGAAAAAAAATGAGTTAGACATGCTAGAGAATTTCTGTAATCACAGCTTGCAAGGAGTCTAATGGATCTCTTGAGCTCAGAAGTTTTGAGCTGCAGTAGGCTACGTAGATCAGATGATCACACTAAGTTTGGTATTAATGTGATAAGCCCCTGAGAGCAGGGGAACTACTAGGTTACCTGAGGAGGAGTAAACCTGACCAAGACAGGAATAGAACAAGTCGAACCTTCCATGCTCATGAAGAGTGGGATCAGTCCTATTTGAATCGCCTACATTTTGGGCCTGGGCAAGATGGGGAAATTATTAAAAGAAAAAAGAATTAATATTTGATTAACTTACCTTACAAAATTTTTAAAAGAGAAGCACTCTATAAACTACAATATGTGTATAGAGAGATGTGTATAGGTATATAATATATGAAAATATGCATGGAAATATGCATATGATTCTTAACAGAATCATATACATATCTGCATATGATTAAGTTATATTTTATTAAAATTTTAAATTATTTTCATTATTATTTAAGTAACTGCTAAACTTTTGAATATGTCAAACTCAGCAACCCAATGAACTTTCATTAAGTACCTGCTGTGGGCAAAACACCCTATTAAACACTGGAGAGTCAAAGATGAAGAAAAAAGTGACTTAAACCTTGTCCTCAATAAGCTTACAATACAGTAAAGAGATAAAGAATGTATCCAAAATAACTCTAATACAAGTTAGAAGATAAATTATGAGCACGGGA